>NW_008619864.1:850-4233 GCF_000691845.1 Merops nubicus | reverse complement strand
CCGGCGGCGCCGGGGCGAGGACACTGCCCAGCCTGCGCGGGACCCGCGAGGAGCCGGCCGTGGGCGACTGCCTGAGCATGGCCTTACAGACACCCAGCTGCCCTTCGCCTGGGCACCCTCACAAAACCCCCTGCAGCTGTTGGAGAGTTGCTGCACACGGAATCCTTCACCGCCGAGGTGGCCAGGGACGACTTCGACTGCAGATACTTTTGGAAAGTCGAGCTCATAGCTGGAGGGTTTTTTAGGGATTTTTTTTCTACCTGTATGTGTATTTACATTTGGTAACTGCACAAGGCCTTGTAGAAGCTGGTTGCTACAAATAGTAGCTTAGTGTAGAATTTATGTAAACTTCTTTGTGTTGGGATTTTTTTTTTTTGTTTAATTGTTTTAAGAAGAATATTTTTGGACCAATTCTGTTCTTACCTGGCATTTGAGAATTTGATGCAACTATTTCCCTAGCAGAAACAGCAAATCACACCCCTCCAAAATGGTCCAGTGCACCATATGCATCCAGTTTTAGAAAGAAAGCTGGTTTTTCTAAGTGTGCTAAGCATACTGGTTTATTAAATACTTTTGACAAAAGAAATCATTAGAATTGGGTATTTATTGGAGATCATTATTCCTCCTGATGACGTCTGTTATCTTCTGTTTGCTCTCTCAGTAGATGCTGAAGTCTGAAAGGTATCTCCTTAGGCAGCTCTTCTGGCATGCTGTGAGAAAGGGAAGGAATCAGATGTGTGGGGGTAATGGCCTGCGAGGAGGCACAAATTTGAGGTATCAAGGACTAAGCCCACTTGAAGTGGCTGGATTTGGTGCCGTGGAGGTCTCTGTCCCAAACTTCTGTCTAAATGAGTGCTGCCTTCCCTGTACCTCTGACTTCACAAATATTGTCACTTGAGCACCCCTTTAATTGAAGGGGGACAGCTCATCTTTGCTTTCCCTTCCAGGGGCACGACAGGCTTTGTGATGGTTGATCAGAAAACTGGAGTGGGGCAGGAACTGGAAGTCTCAGCATGGACAGCTGAGAGTAACTAGAGAGTAATCTGAGACTCAGGACTCCCTGCCTTGTGTTCAGGTAAAGCCTGTCAGCACCACCACCCAGAGAAAACCTGTTCCAGGATGAGAGGTGTCTGCTTCTGGCCTGATGGAAGATAAAATAATCCTCAGCATAGCCAAATGCTGTCTTTTCCAGGCAGATATCAAGCCACTTCTGCATCAGCCTGTTAACATTCTCTTCAGCTGCTTTGCTGTGCTCTGTACTAACATTAGCAGATTATTCAGCAGGCTAATTCTTACAAACAGACACTAAGTTGCCAAAGATATTCAAGCAATCTTCTTTTGCATGTTGCTGTTTGTTTGGCTGAGTGAGGCTGTTCTCTCTGATGACCAGACTGTGTTTTCCCTTTCTGAAAAGACATACAAACACTGTGGTGGCCACTGAAATAAGAAGGTGGCAGTGAAGGCCTGGCAGCTCCCATGTTCCCTACTTGAAAGTGTGTAAGGGGTCAGAGCCTGTCAGCTGGTGGTCGTGATGGGTGTGAGCAGAGGAATGGGAGTGCCAGGAGGAGAGGAGGCAGCTCTGTGACGTGCTGCAGAGGCCTGTTGGTTGCTTTCAGAGTCTTCATTGGGAGACATCAGTGTATGTGTCCAGGAGCATATTGCTCTCTGCTCCCTGTCCCAGGCTCTGTTAGATGGACCTTTTGTCTGACCCATAACCTCTGGCCCTATTTAAGTACTGCTTGTGCAGCCTTCCTACCACGGTGCCCTGCTGAGGGGGAGATGGCATCGTAGCTGAGGGGTCACCAGAGCCTCCTAGTGTCCTTCCTCAGGGCACAGCCATTCCTCCCTTGCTGCAGTTTGCCTGCCCTGACCTCCCTCCAGGCTTTGCCTGACTCCAGCAGATGGTGGGTGACCTTTATGGCTGCTGGGCATAGTCACAAAACCTTGTGATCACCTGTGGTTGAACCCTCTTTGGTGTACCTCCCACCTCCTCTCAGGGCCCTGCCAGTTCTCACTCTGCTCCACGGGTAGGCAAATGGCATTTGTGACAAAACTGACTGCTGCCCATTTTGGAGAGAAAGATGTTCCTCCCCAGGTGGACCTCTTTCTGTGCTGAAGGTGTGCTCCCTGGGCATGCTGTGAGTTTGGATGGGGTGGATCTGCAGGAAGACTTGCAGCCCTCAGTTCTCCAGAGGCCTGGTTTTGGCAGGTGCTAGCATGTACTTTGCAGTAAACTGCTGTTAGCTCAGGGTCTTGGTATTCAGTCTTCGTATGGAATTAAGAATATTTGCTATGGTCTTGTCTGTAGTGGAAATGAATTTGAAAGTGTGAGTTCTTGTGCTGGTACCCTGGCAATTGGATTATAAACCTAGAGGAACAACTTCACTGGGGTCTTCCAGTTTCTTTTTTTTTTATCAGTCTTTTCATCTGACTCAGTCTCTTGCTATATTTCTGAAAACATTCAACTGAGGGTGCTGTAGTCCACAAGGTGCTCAGCACTATTCATCTTGTAGTCTTTAAGCCATGAAGTGGCTCCATAAAGTGAGGTGATACATCAGATTCTTTTTAAAGGTGGTGACAATTCCAGGAGCTACCTTTTCCCAAGAATGTTCACCAAAATAGAATTAGATGCCACAGGCTGATTTGTTTTCAAGTTTGCTGCTTTTACCAGTGATGTTTTTTTTGCAAATTCTAATGTATATAATTTCTGAAAGTGCTTTTTTTTGTTCATTTGTAAGGAATATTGAAATTTAGAGGGAATGCTCACACTGACATCCTTCCTCAAAGCACACAGATATTACAGAACTAAAGGCATTGTTCCAGACCTTATGCTCTGGGTGTTGCCAGCATCAGCTGAATGAATACAAAAAAACCCACAGGAAGGCACCCTTAGAGGGTCAATGTAGAGTGAAAACATCTCTTACAACCTGTATGTATCACCTGTGCAGTGTCTTATCCAAAGGACAAACTGTCTTCAAGTTCATGTTTTTCCAGCCTTGCTGATTTGTCTGCTGGAAGCTGTTCCTTCCCCACATGGCCTGTTTGGCAGCAAAGCTCCTACAGAGTTTGTGGGTCTGTCTGTGACTTCCAGGCACTAACAGGCATCAAGTCAGTGCTGCTTAGAGAACGTCAGTGGCAGAGTGTGAGCAGAGCAGGGAAATACCCAGGGGAGTGTTCAGAGGGGCAGTGCAGCCCAGGCTCCCAGTCCTGCCCCTCTGGGCAGCCTCCTCTCCTGGGCACAGGGGGCAGAGCACCCGTGGGTGGCTGTTCCCCAGGCTGTGATGTGCTGCTGGGGGAGCTGCTCAGCCACGTGGAGTGGGACCCTGCCTGGAGGAGACACAGGCAGCCCTGTGCTCCCCAGAGCTTTAGTTCAGGCTCCATGT
>NW_008619864.1:0-819 GCF_000691845.1 Merops nubicus | reverse complement strand
GGCACCTGGACTGGCCTTGCTTCACTGGTGCTGTTGATGGGCACACTCTTACACTGATACACTCAGAAGGATTTCTGTAGCTTCTCATGCAAATATTGTCTGGTTTTAACACATGCTTCATAAAACAAACAGCAAAAAAGCAGCAGCAGGGTTGTTCACAAGCATCCAGAAGTTCTAATAAGCTGAAGAAATGACTTGTCAAGTTTATGCTGCATCAGAGGTGAACTCAAGCAAGTGCAAACTCCGGACCACTGCTGAATAAAAGATGTGCAGAGACATTTCATGGAAGATTTTGCTGGAAGAATTATGGTAATACCTGCTTAGGGTGGGGTTCATCTCACCTAATGCTGTACATTTCCTCTGCACGAGTTGTCTAGACTCTGGCCTCCAGCCACACCTCTCTAGAGAAACTCATGTCCCTGTGTCCAAATAGTTTCAGGACCTTTCAATCCATTAATTAGGGCTTTGGCTGCTGGCAATGAAGAATCTACACCCAAATCTTCTTACTAGTATGTGGCCAAATGTGACCAATTGCAGACCTCAGGTACTGTTAGTGCAGTTACATACTGTGAGGTCAAGGAACTTAAGGAGATGGTTTCCACTTACCACTTCCATGTTCCACACCCAGGCCACACCTTCTCCCTCTCACAGAAGCAAGCTTTGCTTGGGGGTCTGCTATCTCACAGGGCCAAAGGTTTTGATTCCTGTTTTATTAAGTTGTTTGTTAGTCTCCATCAGTGCAGTGTTAATTACACCTCCCTCTGAAGGGACTTCTGCTCCTGGTTGCTCTGTTCTCTTCTAGACACTATCACCACACCC
>NW_008619863.1:10101-14120 GCF_000691845.1 Merops nubicus | reverse complement strand
TGGAGACAGACCTCAACTCATCTCACCTCCATCCCTGCCTGGCAGTGCACTGGAATGTTGTTCCTGGAATGTTGCCCCAATCTAGGGTTGAACCTGTGGCTTTAACTTGTGGGTAATGAGCTAAAGAAAGTGTTAATTCTAGTAAATTCAGAGTTTTCAGTCTGGATACAACTTTTTCTAGATGATAGGGTAAAATTCATGTTGCTGTGGGAACTTAGTTGCTCCTGTGACTGTAAAACCAGTGCAATTTTTTTCTGAGCTAATACTGAATGAGCTGATTGGAAAGACCCCTCTTGGTTTCTTGGGCCAGGTTTTGGGGCAAAAACTTGACCTGGCAAAAAGTCCACTCAAAGCAGGGGAGCTGCTGGGATCTGAACTCCCCCAGGAGTCACTTCCAGGGTTGAGTGGCCCACAAGAGGGTGATGGTGGCAGCAGCAGGGATTGCTTTGGGCTGGGTCCTGTGTCCTTGAGCTCTGCTGGGCTCTCAGTGCTGCTGAGTCAGGGTGAACAATTAAAGCTTTCCAAATTAAACATCATTCATCTGGTGGCTGTGGCATTTTGTGATGCAGGGGGGACACCTAACACCTTAATTATCTGTACATGTAGCAGAAAAGCAGCTAGGAAAGGAAATGCTGTAGTCTGGGAACCACTAAGCTCAAAAGCTGTCCCTAGGAGTGGCTTGTTATGGAAAATTTTTCCTCTTAGACCAACAGTGCCAGCTCCACCATGCTTTCTGCATGCATTTGCTCTTTATTCTTCATCAAGTCTTGACCTGTATCAGCCAAGTGACCCTGAAAAGTCCCATGGTGCAGGACTTGGAGGGACCAGTCTGGGTCTGAGCTTCTCAAAATATTGAAAAAATGCAAAGGGAGTGGGAGGGTGGCCAAACCCCTCCCTGGATTGAAGAGCTCTGCTTGCATGTTTTGGTTTGTGAGGAGGCAGCAGAGGGAGCAGGCGAATGTGAATGAAGCTTTACCAAACCAGCCCCCACATGCATATTTCATACTATCCTTTATCAAAGTTTTATGAGCATCTGGTCTTGGCCCCAAAGTTTTTTTTCAATTGAGGGATTTCTTTATTTCTCTCTTTTTTTTTTTTTTTTTTAAATCTGGGTATGACTACAAGCAGAATATGCTATAATTCATTCTTTAGCTTTTTCCCTCCCCTTATTGATTTTACTTAGGCTGGCTTTGCCCAGGGCAGACCCACATGGACCTGGGCTCCAGCCTGGCTCCACATGGGGCACATAAACCACGTGTGACATGGAGTGGCTGTTCACCTAGTTTATTTCCCAAGGGAGAATTCATTCAGGAGTGTCTCTGGTACTTAGAACCATTTTCTTGTCCTTTCAAAGCTGAGCAAATGTTGTAGGGCTCAGCAGCATTGAACAGACTGGGGAGGGATAGAGTAGGGGGAGGTGGGAGCAGGCAAAAAGAGCCACTTTTGTGTTATTTCTCCACAAAACAGGGCCCAGGAATGAGAGCAAGGACCTTGGACAGGTTTAAGTTATGCAGCACTCTGTTGCCATATGTTGCAGGAAGAAATCCTAGAGTTTGGGGTTTTGGTGTTGGGGTTCTTTTTTTCACTTCCTACCACTGAGCAATCCCTCAAGACATCCGGGATTTCTTTATTTCTCTTTTTTTTTTTTTTTTTAAAATCTGGGTATGACTACAAGCAGAATATGCTATAATTCATTCTTTAGCTTTTTCCCTCCCCTTATTGATTTTACTTAGGCTGGCTTTGCCCAGGGCAGACCCACATGGACCTGGGCTCCAGCCTGGCTCCACATGGGGCACATAAACCACGTGTGACATGGAGTGGCTGTTCACCTAGTTTATTTCCCAAGGGAGAATTCATTCAGGAGTCTCTCTGGTACTTAGAACCATTTTCTTGTCCTTTCAAAGCTGAGCAAATGTTGTAGGGCTCAGCAGCATTGAACAGACTGGGGAGGGGTAGAGTAGGGTGAGGTGGGAACAGGCAAAAAGAGCCACTTTTGTGTTATTTCTCCACAAAACAGGGCCCAGGAATGAGAGCAAGGACCTTGGACAGTTTTAAGTTATGCAGCACTCTGTTTTGTTGCCATATGTTGCAGGAAGAAATCCTAGAGTTTGGGGTTTTGGTGTTGGGGTTCTTTTTTTCACTTCCTACCACTGAGCAATCCCTCAAGACATCCCTCAGCTCTCCAACCTCATCTCATCAACATTCATACACATACAGCCACATTCATTCACGCATGTCTAAAGGAAAAACAGATACATTTCACATTTCACAACAAGTTGGTGGGGGTTGTTGCTTTTTTAAACCACAGCCTGGCTTAGAAATACCAGGTACTTGGGCATCCGTTCCCATCTTCCCATGATTTAATGGTCCCTCTTGAGCCTACACGTAGAGCCTGCAGCAAAATTTATATGAATATTTGGATGAACTTCTGGACACAAGTTCCTATCAGTTGTTGAAGGGCTTTTTATTTGTTGACAGCTGTTTTTCTTTGGTGAAGAAGTCACAGATTTGTTCAATGAATTCAGTGCAGTGATAATTTTTTGTCCATCCAGAAAAATCCTCACTCCTGCAACAAAATCCATGGCAGAGCTTAATCCTATTTTTCTTGTGGGTTGTTTCAAATAGTGTCTGAAGGTTTGTTTTTGAAGAAAAGGAAGGGGGGGGTGGGGGGGGGGGGGAGGGAAAAGGGTGGGGAAGGTGAGCAGGTTAATTTTCCATTCATCTTGTCCTTTGGTATTTCTTAAATCTCCGTTCAGCTCCCATGTTATATTCAACCTTTAATTTCAGGATGTATTTGCAGAATTTTGACTTGTAGGAGTTGGTAGGAAGGCTTTTTGGCACAGGCCTGAAGAAGCCAAACGTCCTGAGATGAGGTTACATGCAGATATAAGGCTCACAAGTGAGCTTATTTACCAGGTGGGTTTGCTCAGTTTAGGGGGACTTTATTCATAAGTCTAGGCAGCTTACCACTGAGTGACCATCTTATTTCACATTAATGCAGCTTCCCAGCCATTTGCATTTTTAGCACTTTAGACTCCCAAGCCTGATGGATTCAGGAAGCAATGGGCACATTATTTAAAAACTGTGAAGAGCAGCAACGTTTTCCAACAGTGGGTCAATAGTCAGCCTAATATTGGAGCCCTGATGTTTGAGCCTGGGACTCTGAGCTGTGTTTTGTTTCACAACCCCCTCTGTGGCTTTACAAAATCTCCAGAGAAGCTCAGTTTTGGTTTTATCTTGTATTTTTTTTTTTTTTTAAATTTTAGCATGTTCAATAGTCATCTCCCTTCTGCATGTATAGATGGAGGTGACCTGGAGAGTGAGTGTGAAGGTCTCAATGTGCTCTCAGAATTTTGCTGTAGCCCCCACCAGCAGCTTTGGGACCACGAGCAGGTCAAGAGGGAGAATTGCTGGTGTTTTTTTTTCCAGGAATATCTCCCTGGGTATCCTGGCCCCACGCTGATCATGGCTCTCAGCCAAGGGCATTGAGAACCGCTGTGAACTCCCACCTGATTTCAGATACAGTGCTAAATATTTGGCCTTTCTCAAAATCCTGCTATAACACCCACAACTGGAGGCTACTTAGAAATCCTAAGCCTATTTAGGAGTCCTGAAAGCACAGGTAATTTTCCCAAAAAGGGGTTTTGAGTGCAGTTACACCACAGGGAGGAAGCCCACTTGGTTGGCTGTATTTTTTATATACAATTTATTATTGAACATATTAAATGTTAGCATTGAAATCTGGCTTCTGCTGCCTTCTGACTTGCACGTGTGCTGCAGAGGTTTGGTGTTTAGGTACCACACCTCACCCTGTGCATCATCTGGCAGCATCCCTCCCCCAGAAAAGATGATGGATCCCTGAAACCTCATCTCTACAATGCCAGGGAGGTGAAGGGGAGGGAAGAAAGTTTCCAGCTAAAAATATCAGATGTTAAACATACAAGTTGGCTAAATAGATTTAAAAATACTTGAAATATTTTTGAAGTATAATTGTTCCTGTGTTTATTCTGAGCCCTGCT
>NW_008619863.1:4726-10080 GCF_000691845.1 Merops nubicus | reverse complement strand
ACAAAAGTGAAAACAAGTAAAACAGATGATAAGCATAAAAAGCTGGATTCAGCTAGAAATGGAGTTTCTGTGCTGCAGGAGTCATGCATGGGTTTGTTTTTTACCCTGTATAAAGGCTAAAACTAGCTGAACAAAAATGTGAATGGCCATTGCACAGAGAATGCCCAACTTTGAATTTTACTTTCATCCAGGTTCAACACTTTTTGTTCCAGAAGAGATGACACAAATTTGAATTTATTAATAATAATAATTTAAAGAAGCTTTTCATACTGGTGTTCTGATATTCCAAATGCTGCTCAGGTGGACAGAGGGTTGTGTTGCATGGTGGCATTTGTAGTCTGGGATCATTTAGGTTTTACAGAAACACTTTTGGTGCTAGAAAAATTAGTCTTGTTTAAAATTCCTGTGTAAGTCTCATGATAATATATGTGGTGTTTTTTTTTTAAATGGACTTGTGTCATGGTTTAGGGTTAAGGCTGCCCCCAGACCAGGAAGAGACTCTTTGTTAACCCCTCTCCCCCTCAGAAAAGGGGAAGAGACAGGGAATAAGGGAGAGAGACTTATCAATTAGAAAAGTAAAGCAGCTTTAATGAAAATACTACTGCTACTATTTTTGCAGACAGTGTCTGCTTCTAGCACCAGTCCTTGGTGGTAACTCTAAACATGGAGTGTTATCACTGCTAAAAGCTGACACTGTCTGTGAAAATCTGCTGCTAACTTCAGAAAGTGCAGTTAGTTAGAAGAACTTTAGCTGAAAAGTAAACTCACTGAAAAGAACTAATTCCTTCATGGTCTTCTGGTGGGAGGGCAAGGTGTTGTCTTTAAGTTTTCTCCTGACTTCTGTGGTCCTACCTGCAAGGCCTATAGGACTGGATTTTTCTGGGTCTGGAAAGACCCAGTTGGACCCCTCTGAGATCCAAACTGAAGCCATAGACACCACCCTGAGACCTTTCTGCAGTCAGAAGGGCTGGTGATGCCTCATCCACACTTCAGCAGAGACCCAAGATGCTTTTTGAATGTTGCTCTCAGTAAAAGTGTAACTGTTCCCAGAGCAATCACCACCGAATTAAAAAATGTGTCTGTGTGGCATCAGGAAAAATTATTACTTGAGGTTTTTTTGCACATTTTAGTTTTAAGACTCTAATTACTCAAGTCAGAATCATTTGCTGAAGTGCGTAATTTATTGGGCTGTGGTTTGACTTGAATCTGTTCTTTCTCCATTCCTGTTGTGCAATCTTCCTGTAATTCCTAATTTGCTTTTCTAGACATTTTGCCTTCTTGCTTAGAACAAGCAGCAACCCAAATAAGTTTTTTGGTGCTTTTAGCATCTGTTGTTAGTAAAAAAAATCAGCACAGGGAGGGAAGGAGAGCTGAGTTGTCTTGTACATCCCCCAAAGCAGGTACGTTTTGTTCCTGTGCAGCAGCTGTTCAAAACCATTTGCAAGTCTGCTTGTGTCACTGGGTGTGTTGTCTTAAAATTTTCCACCACCAGGATTTGTGCTGGTCAGGGTGAAGAACATGGGCATGGAGGGCACCCTGATAATTGCACCGAGTCGCTGGGGCTCTGTGCATGTGCCAAATGGCTGCATTGAGCTATCTGAGCAACATTAAACAATAAATGAACTTGGTTGGCTACCAGAACAATATTGGGAATTCCTGGCAGCTCTGCTCAGGCTTCATTTCTCTCTATTACTCTGTGGCACCACCCACTATCAGGGAGATAGAGATGAGATAGTATAAGCACACAGTTATCCTTCAAAAGGTGCTTAAGGGAATGTACAGAGCTAGGAACCAAAGGTGAAAGCAACTCTTCCTGTGTTTCCTAAGAACTTATCGAGTTCAAGGCACCTTTAGGCTAAGTGTGAATATCACACATGGAATTATCCCATCCTATAATGAGATTAGTGTGATGTATGGTCCAAAAAATATCCTTTGTTATCCATGAGAATCTCCTGGTTGAGGTCAATGCAAACCTCCTGTGCGCTCTGACATCCAAATTAAGCTCTGTGCTCTCATATTTGATACTTAAATCAAGGGGGTAGTAGGAGGGTGATTGTTTCCCATGGCTGAAGAGCTAAGTAAATGCATGAGCTTAATAATATTAGTTACAAGATGCAGAGATAAGAGAAATGGGTGGGGAGCAGCAGTTCTCATCTGAGCCCTAATGGGGACTGTGGGAAAACTTCGGTGAGCAAACCTCAAACCAGGTGAAAGCTCTTACAGCTGAAACCCATTTCACATCCCACCTTGGGCCAAGTTCAGGGAGGTTTTGCAAACCTTTTGATGAACCTGGGCTGAGTTTTAAGTGAATCTGGCCCGAGTTAGAGAATCAGGTAGAAGTGCTCTTGTTTGGGCTGAGTTATGCTGTCCATCTGATCTTGAAAGTTCACGTGAAATTTAGGATGTGAGAAGCCAACACAGACCCAGAGAAAAGAACAATCTCCCTACAGAGCTCTGTTAAACCAGGAGATCACCTGATTTTCCCTGTATTTTTTTTGAATTTGATGTATTTCAGAGCTACAGTTAGAAGGGCTTAGCCAATTCTCCTTTATACTATTTCTCAGAAATTCTTCTTTACATGATGTTTCCATCACATTGTTGGAGGGCAGATCTGTGTTAAATACCTGAGGTGTCAACAAAATGGAACCAAGATGAGGAGAATATTCCAGGTGATAACTTCAGTGCAGGAAGAGCATTTCTGGTGCTTCAAATCTAGCTGAAACAGCACCACTCATGGCAAGAATGTTCCTTTTAAGACCAGTGAAGCTTCGTGGGACAACTTCTATCTTATCACTGGGCACAATGAATGCATGTCCCACAGCACTGCTTTCTCCCCTTTGGTGGCAGCTCTACCAAGGTGTCCCTGCAGATGCAGCCCATCTTTGCCACACGGATGCTGCTGCACAAATAAAAAGCAATACACATCACCCCTGGAGCTGGTGTTGCTTTTATTATCTGGGCACATGCTCCTACATGCCTTATGCCTGCTGAGGTTGGCTGCTAAGGGGGTGGTCTTTCACTCTGCTGTCTGCAAGGAGAAAAGGCAGCTTGTAACAGGTCATCTGGTGGATCAGGACAACTCAGACCTGACTGTTTATTTTTTTCCAAGGAAATAATAGAGAAAAAAAGTGTAGGAAATGAACTCGGACCGTGCTGTGTAAAGATGCTGTCGTGGCTGTATCACTTGGTCTTTGTGCAGTGATACGGCTGGTTTTAGACACAGAGAGTCTTTCTGTGGCAACAGGGGACACAATAGATCAGAGGACACAATGAGAGCACCTCAAATGCAATGTTTTGTGACCAGAAGCAACCATCAGTGTTGAGAGGACTGTGAGAGCCACTGGTTAGTGCAGAACGTGCCACGTGGTCCCGCAGCGAACCCCCAGCACTTGCTAAAAAGTATCACATAAGGGAATACGTGGTTAAAACCCCATAAAAAGGTAATTAAAAAAGAAAAGACAGCAGAACTCGTGAGTCAGAATTACGTTACAATGTTCAGCCAGGCTCTCAGCTGGTTTTATTTAAGGGAATTTCTGCTGAAGCCTGAGGAGCTCTGCCAGGGGATGCTGGCAGGGTGTGTGCGTGGCCATTTGCACTCAGAAAATGAAGCTGGCTTTGTACATGTAAAAAAAAAAAGCATTTGCTGATTTCAGAAGAGTGTGTCCTGTGAATGAAATGCTTCACTTTAGGGTGATATGTTGTGACTTATGAAAATTTGAAATACCTGTTATGGATCAGCTCTCACTTAGCAGGAACTGTGTTTGTCAGGTGATGATTGAAGCTGCAAATCAGTGCTCTCCAAGCTGGAATTTCCAATGGGGAGGCAGATAGCTGCAAAAACATCAGTTTTAAGAATAAAATAAAATGAAACGAGCACTAATAATAAAAAAAAAAAGTACTTGACAGGCAAATTTGGTGTTACACGTTCTGCATTTCTTTTCAGTCTTTCAAACTTTCTGAACACTATAATTTGTTTCTAGTGTTAGCATCAGTATCATCAAAGATGTTGGACTCTATTAGCTCAGCTGTCTAAGGCATGTCTTTTTAAAAAAGGAGAGAGTAGGGGGAAAAAAATACCTTACCAACAAGTTGTTCAGCCACTTGAATTTAAGCATAATCACTTCTCTTAACACATGTCCCTCATTTGCAATCAAGACAAAGCAGGAGAAATCTCAGCCAACCACTCGCTTGCCCCAGACTGGGCAGAGTTTCTGCCTTAGTTGTGGTTTCACTGAGGTCACTCTTTCAAGGCAAGAATGCTTGTGTGGAATGGCTTCTGCCACAGCATGGCCTGAGATTTGGGTTAAACAAAACCTGTCATTTTATCTAACAGTTCAAAAATTTGTCTCAGTGGATGTTTGGTCCTACCCATCATTTTTCCTAGGGTGGGGATGGAGGGGTCCCTCTCTAGCTTCATCTCTGAATATAGCTTATTTGGCCAAGAACAGAGCAGATGTAGGATGATGGGTGTAGAGGAAAATAGATCATCACCAGTTAGCTGAGGGAGAAGGTGTGGGTCCTCCTGGTCGAGGCTCTAGGCTGAAATAGAAGAGATTTAGATCTTGGCTTCAGTATGATCTCCCTACCTCAGCATGCCTCTTGTCAGATGATGATGTTGGCCCTTCCCCTCTGTTTTTGCATCTGAACTAGGAGAGTGTGAGCAGTTGATGGTGGGCACTGCTGCTGTGTCAGTGTCCTGCTCCTCAGCCAGCAGGGCCCAGCCATGGCCAGGGCTGGAACTCTTGGTTCCAGAGTTACTGCCTCTTGTTATTAGGGATCAACAAATAATTAATCATTGTCATGGTCTTGCTTTGCTCTTTCCTGTTTGCAGCTGTTAGCAGGTTCCAAACTTTCTCAGAGAAATTATTTGAAATTGTGTCAGTTAATTCTGTTGCTGAATTAATAAGTAGTTCAGTTTTTCATATATATTCAAAACTAGATACAGGTTCTTTTAAAGCTGTGTGGAGCACATGATATTCTTCAATTTGGTTGGAGAAATATAACTTTCAGACAGGTTTCTATGGCCAATACAGAAACTGAAGCATGGAGTATTAACTTCCAGTGAATATGTCTCAAATTTGCTTGAAATTTTACCTTCCACTAACTTGGCTCATATCTGTTGTTAGTACTTCAAACTTTTTTTTTCCCCCCCAGAATGTAAGACTGAGAATGTTTTAAATTTTAGGGTTCAGACTTTTTTTCCTAGGATTTGGGGCATTTGCCACTCATTTCATATATCAGCAATTATGTTCTTGTGAAAGCTTCTATATAAAACTGATTGAACATGCTCTTGAGAACAAACATGACAGGAGATGGGGATGGCTTTTTTTTCCCAATTGCTAATTCACTAGTAG
>NW_008619863.1:0-4695 GCF_000691845.1 Merops nubicus | reverse complement strand
AAAGAAAAAAATCCTGTTTAAATCTCTCCAGGGCTACTAATGTGATTTGCTTAACTATGTACTAGAAAAAAAAGGGATATTAGAATGACAGGTAAAACTTGAAGGCAATGAAAAATCATGTATGGTCTTTGCTTTAACTTTGTGCTGTTGCTGAACTTGAGGTGTTTTGGGGCAGAGTCTTGGAGATCCAGCACCTACAGGGTCCAAGGGATTGTGGAAGATGCAATGCAATTTAAGTGAGAGACAGAGACTGTCATGATGGAGCCACAAGTGATGGAAATGGTCTGTAGATACATCTGTCCCCCAGGGAAGAATTACAGGACTTTGGGTGGATATATGCCAAGACAAATGATTTGCCACAGGAAAGTGCATGGGATGAGATTGGATTTAGTCAAGTAGAGAGAGCTATGGGGACTTCAGGGTTCATTACATTAGGAAGAAGAAAGTAGGAGATTGTGGTGGGGGACATCGAGGTGATTGCACTGGGCAATGGGGAATGACTTTCCAAAAGTGGCTGATGCTTTGCTGGCTTGCTCATGGAGAGGCATGAGGCAGACCTTTACACATTTTCAGAAGCATGTGAGTTACAAACATATCTAGAAAGCAATATGTTTTGTCCTTGAGGTGAGGAGTGTTAGCAGCCCCTTTTTCTAGAAATAATTGTGCTCCACAAGGCTCTAGTGGCTCTACCTCCATCCTTGCAGAATGACCTTCTGATGTGCTTGGAAATTTTCCCTCCAGTTCTCTTACCACTTGTGATGACCTTTCCCTTCCAGTGGAAAATATGAATTGTATTTTTAAATACAGGAAGGCCACTCACCAGAGACTGAACCTCTGGAAGAAGAGGCTCTGATGGGAGCTCTGTATTTTCCACCAGTCTTGGCGTGTACGGCAGCACTGGCCTTCGTGGCTTGATGGCCTGGGGGCTTGCTTGAGCAGAGGGTGACCCAGATTCCAATTTTCTCTGCCTGACTCAGATTAGGGATGTTTTTCACAATAACCCCTCCAAAGAAATACGCTGTCTGGAGAACCCCTGCCAAATATCTTAATGGCACTTGAGGCTTGGTCTAGTTTGTGGCACCAAGTGAAACAAAAGCGCCTCTGTGACAATAGCAGAAGCCATTCCCATTGTGAGTGAAAATCATTTTAAACATGAAAATCCACCAGCCAGGTCAAGTAATGCTTATGAAAAATTCTCCAGCGTTACTTTGATACACTCGGCGAAGGAACTTTAATTTAATGGGATTCAGTTGAAAAGAACCAATCAAGGAACAGTGGAAAAGCTGAATGCCCAACATAAATACCTGCAGTTCAAACCAAACAATGCCATTGTTGGGCTGTAATCAGGAGAGGGCTTTCAAACAATGGCCGGCCGTGCCCCTCGCGAGGCGGTGCAGGTAGCGCGCTGGCGGATGACTAATGCCAAGCATCTATCTGGGTACATAAATTACTGTTTACTAATCTCCTGCTCTTACTCATCCTCAAAAGGCTCCTCAAAGTGGTAACGCCACCGCCGGGCACCTCTTACAATAAGTCAACGTTCTGTTTGTGATGCGAGTTGCCGGATGCAGGATTCGACTTTGCTGTAGCTGTGGTTCGCTTGAATGATCTTGACCTGCTCTGGAAGGGTTTGAAAGGCTAATCCATTCATTCCTATTCCAGACAGACACAGATTAGGCTTCTGTTGAAACAACTTGCACTTTTGAAAACAGCAGCAGAACTGCAATCGGCTTTGCATGTGTCTTGAGTTTCCAGCCTGGGGAATGATAGCAGCCTTTGTGCCCTTCCTCCCCTGTCTCCCCCAAAGAGCACAACGGGGCTGGTCAGCCACGGGGAACTCTCTTCACCTGGTAAATTCAGTAGCTGGAGGTTTCAGGCATGGCTTCTGCTTCATTTGGTTTCGCTGTAGAGTTTCGGTATGAGCTGACCTGACGAGCTGTCTTGCGTGTGGGCTTCAAGGGCAGTTTATCTTGGCTCAACATTTACTTTCTTTTGCAGATTTTGAAACAAGTCTCACAAAAAAAAAGGGAAAAAAAAAAAGAAGCCTCATGGCTTTGAAATAGTTGCTTCTCGTTTCTCCTTTCAGGTGTCAGGTGGTAACAGAAATGTTTCACAGCCACATCGTGCGCTGGTGCAAGTGGAACAATGCTGGTGGGTGTGAGCTGGGGCATGTGGTTTTGGATATGTCCACATATGCCTGTGCAGAGACCCCTGTCCCCACATGTAGGTGTGTTTGTATATCTGCATCCAGCTCTGGGTGCCTGCACTTGGCTGATGGGTTCTGGTTAGGGGGTTGTTAATTTTCATGTCTGTGGATGCATCTCCTGCGCTGCTGAGCTGAGTAATGGTGTGTTGGGGAGCTGGGCCCAGCCTACACGTGTGGGTGTTCCTTTGCTGACGCCTGTTACCAACCATGAAGGTCAGAGTAGGATGGAACCTGAACTTCATTTAGACCTGGAAAGCTAAAAATGCAGTTATCCTAAGAAAACAGATATGGATTGGATGGTCTGGTGAGTGTCCACACAGGAGAACTGAGATAGCTGCTAACCCCCTCCACCTGCAAATACATTTCTATATAGATAGTCATTCCATAGCCCCAATATCTGCATCCAGCTCTGGGTGCCTGCACTTGGCTGATGGGTTCTGGTTAGGGGGTTGTTAATTTTCATGTCTGTGGATGCATCTCCTGCGCTGCTGAGCTGAGTAATGGTGTGTTGGGGAGCTGGGCCCAGCCTACACGTGTGGGTGTTCCTTTGCTGACGCCTGTTACCAACCATGAAGGTCAGAGTAGGATGGAACCTGAACTTCATTTAGACTTGGAAAGCTAAAAATGCAGTTATCTCAAGAAAAAGGATCTGGATTGGATGGTCTGGTGAGTGTCCATACAGGAGAACTGAGATAGCTAACACCCTCTACCTGCAAATACATTTCTATACAGATAGTCATTCAATAGACCCACTACATGCATATATGTACCTGTGTATTCATCTACTGCCAGTCCTACCTTGCTGCAAGGAAATTGATGTTGCCTAAAGTGCAAACACACTTTAGTAGGGGTGTCTTTCCTTGGGGAGGTTTCATGAAAGTTCATTTTCTCTGTTAGTGCTGAATGACATGTTGCTGTTCCTGCCTGGGAGGATGCAGCCAGGTCTCTTGTATTGCTTCATCTCCTTGATATCACTGATAAATGCATCTGCTTCTCTAGGCTTGTGTAGACACACCAATGTGAAATGCTGCCCGTGCTGCTTTTGGCCAGTGCTGTCCTCCACCTTGCTCAGTGAGCAGCTCAATGGCTGCTGCATGAATCAATGAGGTGCAGTTTGGCACATCCTGATCCCTGTAGATCATCAGCAGACTGTGTCTGCACAGTGCCTTTTTATAATTAAAAAACTGGATAGTTTCCTTGTGCCCATTAACACAGGGCCGCATAAATCTACCTGGTGGCCCCCAGCTTGTCCAGCTCTATCTCACGAAAGGCTTTGGCTTTCTTTGAGACTTGGTTGCTCCATGCAGCAAACTTAATATCCTGAGTGCACGTCAAAGACTTTGCTGGGTTTTTCCCCCTGTGAGTGAAAAAACCTCTTGGGAGGTGTTGGGCTTCCCTTCAGTGTGCGTGGGACTTTATAGGCAAGGATGTCTTGTGCAGTCAATAGACCTGACAGACTGCTGGAAAGAGATTTTGGCCCCAGATTGAAAGGTTCTGGGAAGCTTGCATGGACTACTGGCCAACCCCTTCCAAAAAGGGGGATGTGAATAAGTGCCTGCATCTGAATTGCTGGCAAAAGTGCTTTTTGGTGTATTTCTGCTGTCGCACCAGCCGTGGAAATGCACCTTGCCAAGGAGAGCTAGTCTGTGGTTGATGGTGCTGCAGGCTTGAGAAGGAGATGCTACAGGCTTTGGGAGACCTTATCGTGGCTTTATAGTACTTAAAGGGAGCCTATAAACAAAATAGAGACAGTACTTTTAGTAGGGGTTGTTGCAACAGGACAAGGGGGATGGTTTATACTCCTTGCCCAGGGAGGTGGTTGAGGCCCCATCCCTGGGGGTCTTTAAGGCCAGGCTGGATGAGGCTCTGGGCAGCCTGATCTAGTGGGAGGTGTCCCTGCTCATGGCAGAGGGGTTGGAACTGGGGGATCCTTGTGGTCCCTTCCAACCCTGACAGATTCTGATCTGTTTTAGCAGAGGACTTCAGAGCCCTAATGGCTCAATGGTTGGACTTGATGATCTTAAATGTCCCTTCCAACCAAAAGGATTCTATGATTCTATGAAAGAGAGGAGAGCTAGACTAGATAAAAAGAAGAAATTTTTTGTGCTGAGAGTGATGAAATGATGGCTCTCTGGGTGGAAGCCCTATGCCTGGAAACATTCCAGGAGAGTTGGACAGGGCTGTGAGCAACCTGCTTTAGTTGGAGATGTCCCTGCTGACTGCAGGGGGGGTTGGACTAGATGACCTTCAAAGGTCAGGTCCCTTCCCACCCAAACCATCCTATGATGATCTGCCCAGGTTGGGTTATCGGCTGCGAGGGGGCGACTTCTCCACAGCGCGGCAGCTCGAATGGCATCGGGAGCTACCGAAGGCGAGCCCCCAAGAATGGTAATTACTTACTGCATATTTACAACCCTCTTGCTGGGCAGACGGCCGATGTGGGCCGCATAACCAATGCGGGAGGCCGCCCAAGGCCTTCCCACGGAGCT
>NW_008619862.1:0-8102 GCF_000691845.1 Merops nubicus | reverse complement strand
TTCCAACCCCTATGATTCTATGAAGCCTTCTTGCAGCTGAGCATCAGCCCCATGTTGTTCCTGGGTCTGCACAGTCTTTGTGCGTGGTGCTGGGAGAGAACCCAGCTCGCCCCATGCCAGCTGGTGCAGATTGTCCACTCTGCTGGCAACCAGCATCTTCTGGGGTGGGTGGACTTCTCCAAAGTCATCTCTAGGCCCGTATGGAGCCGTTGTAGCTCTGATATATATATGTAATATTACTGGGTTTCACCACTTTGGACCTGAACGTGCAGCAGCTTGGCAGCTGTGGACTTGTGGAGAGCAGTTAAAGGCATGAGTTGTGTAGGGAGTCTGAGGCTGCAAGACCTTCTGGGGCTGGAGTTTTAGTGCTGCCATGGGGAGAGTGGTTTCAATTTGTGTCTGTGGTGCAGACATCAGCAAACAGCTGGTGCCTGGGTCTCTGTGAGGTGGATCTTGGTAGCAAATCAAAGTGGATGCAGCAGAGACCATCAGGGTGGAGAAGGGGGTGGTCAAAGTGAGAGTGCAACCATATATGTGAAGAGCTGAGAAGCAAAAGGAGGGAATTTGCCTCAGACCTTGACGCAGGTTTGATAGGACACAGGACACAGACCTTGCCTGACTTTGATGTTTCATAGACAGACAATTTCCAGAAGAAATTTTGCTTACACCATAATTTTCCTTTTGCTGCTAGATTTCAGACAGATGAGTGCAAACTGTCCTTTCTGCAACTCAGGAGATAATTTTGCAGTCAGTGTGAACACAACGACCCTTCTAATTTCTTCTCTTTAATCACAGTTTGGCAAATCAAAGGGTCTGTTCAGTTAGCCAGCAAAACCACCTAGGAACCATGCAAAAATACAGAGCTGGACTCTGAGCTGGATGTGTCTGTGATTAGATCTTCTCCATTATTAAGGGTATTGACCATTTTTTAGTTTATCTTGTCTCCATTGAAACAGAATTGTGAAAGATGACCACAGAGGGAAGAAACTAACATACATACATTTTCTAAGTACCTTATTTGCACAAATTCCTTTGCCATATTTCCCAACATGGTAAGAAAATGGTCACTGAGATAAATTCTGACATCTTGCCACTACTAGGAGGTGGTCAGATGGGGAAAAAAAAATGAGAAAGAGAATAGTTGTGCTTTGTAAATAGAAACTAGAGAGGCACAACTGCATTTCTTGCCTTTCAAATAATTTTCATTTTAAGCCCAAAACCCTGATGGTGAGACCACAAGTAGGAGGTGAAGATTTTCCCAATGAATGATTTTTAATTCTTTTTAAAAACTGATAAATTTTGAGACAATCACCCAGATTGGTGTATCCACAGTAAATCACAGCAATAAACTCTCCTTCTCTCTCTCTGTCTTGCATACCTACAAGCCCATGTAAGCCCAGGTTAGCACAACCACACTTCCTTTTGTTCTCTTTGTTCCCTTTGTTCACTGTGCAGTAATGAAAAATGACAGCCATATTTATTGTAACATTCCTCCAGGAATGCAGAGATAATTACCTGCCCTTAGCATGGGAGAGGAGAAGGAATGCCAGCTCCATCCCCTTCCAGCTCCCTGGAATCCAACCAACGTGCTGGTGTGAAAAGTGTAGGACGTTGGGCGTGGAGGAGATCTCCTGCCTTGCAAGGTGGTTTTCAGGGTTCGGTTTTGTGTCTTTTGTAAAGTAACACCTGAGAAGAGCTCAAACACCTCTGTTGGAAGGGGATTGTTTTGAGTTTCAACTATATCCTTACCCATTTCTAAAGGAAAGGCCTTTGTGTGTTCATTTGAAGCAGGCTTTGCATTATCAGTATCTCTTGTTTTCATGGGACTCTTGCAGGGTCTGCCCAGGCAGATCTAACTCCAGCCCTGGCCATTTTAGCAGTGAATTAATCATTCTGCTTCCCATTAAATAAAACCCCAACTTCAACCTGTGTGCTACTACAAGAACTTGTGGTGTTTCTGAAGAGTATAGAATCATAGAATGGTTTGGGTTGGAATGGATATTTGAAGGTCATCTAGTCCAACTCCTTAGTCTAAATTAATCAAAGTATGAGATTAATAGGCATTGGAACTGAAAAATTCTAATCTAATTGAGAAAAAAAAATCATTTTGGTGCTGTAAGAGTATGTGTGAAGAGTTCCTGTTCACCCTTCTGGGGTGGGTGCTGGTGGTGAGCTCAATTAAAACCCTTTAGATAGTGCAGAGGAAGGAAGATGGACCCAAGGGTGCTTCCTTCCCACCATTCAGGCAGCCAAGCTCTCCCTGCAGTGAGAGCCCCAGGGTGAGGAGAGCTCCTGGTTTGGGGAAACACCCCTGGATGAGCATTTCCCCAGATCCAGTGCAGAAAACTGGGGGCAACTCCATTGCTTTGACCCTTTTGTTCAGCAAAACAGACCCTTTGACAGCTGATCCCAGTGAGGTCCGTTCATGTAGCTAAGTGCCTCCCTGTGGTTTTTTTATGATTATTTTCTAATATGTGTTCCATTTACAGAGAATTTAGAAACAAAACCTATTTAGCTTTTAATAAGAAAAATCTTTTCATATCTTAGTATTTTTGTTCTTTGCATTTATTTCCTCACTTGCTGGTTATTTTTTTTCAGTCTGATTATTTTTTAAGGTATTAAAAATATAATCCATATGATATATTAAAATCTAATTAAAAGTGTTATCATATTTTCAGCAGCATGTTATACCTAGGGAGATATTACAAGTGCAAATACATTCTTGTACCACCAGCACTAGTGATGAAGACCAAGTGACCTTCCCAAGCTGGGGTGGGCAGTTACTGGAGAAGCCCTTATCTGAGGTGTATGTGTCCTCATGGCCAGCTGTAGGCTGCATCTCTTTGCAAGACATAGTGCTTTGCAGGGCACGTAGCATAAACCAGGAAAAATGGGCTTGAATTCTGGGATCTGGAGATAAACTCCCCAGATCTGGAGCTTCTCACCCCTCCTCTCCATCTCTTGGCTCTCCAGTGCCATCTTCCAACCCTTGGGTAGGACAGAGTGCTTTGCAGAAGGCTGATATTCACAGCTGCATAGCAGCAAGACAGCGTCCTGGGAACATCTGGCTGTGCAGAGGGAGGTGGCCACTCACTAGTGAGAAGTAAATTTCCAGAAAAGTAAATTTTCCAGAAGTAAATTTCCAGAGAAGTAAATTTTCCAGAAGTAAATTGTCTTTGTGGGGAGGAAATGGCAAAAAATCCCAGTTCAGAAGTGAGTTTTGAGCTGGAGGTAACTGGATGCAAACAAGATTGAGGGCTTGTTTTGGTGGAGGGTCTTCAGTGTCTCATCTTCTCTAGCCTGTATCCAGAAGAGGTTGCCCTGGGAGGGCTGCAAACTTTTTTATCCCTCATCTGCCTCCAGAGCAATGAAGGGTTCAGGAACAGAGAGTTTGGTGGCTGAAGGGTGAACTGGGGGGGGGGGGACACCACAAATTACACTGGTGTGGCCAAACAAACTGTTGTGGGTATGTGTTCACAGGAGAGTTACAAACAGGAAAGAATAGAAAACAATGTGTCCAAGTATTTCAGGAACTTGATTCTCTTTATTCCTCCTCTCTTCTTTTTCTCTGTACCCCCAGGAAATACTTACGTTCCTACAGCTCCTATTTTCAACAGTCTTTAAATAAGTGTTTGATGGGATTTCTAGAGACACCTGAACAGGTTAGGTAGGTTAGAATTCCCACTGATTTCACTGACCTCTCTGTAGGTGGGTCACAGGCTTATTTAAAACTGTTATTCAGAGTATGCTGGAAAATGTTCGTTGTATGAGATGTGTGGTTAAAGTTCTGGGAGATGCCATCAGAGTTGGACCAAAGCATAGAAATATAAATAAATATAAGGGTGTCTCAGTGCTGCCTCTGTGTGTGTACGTGTATAGGCTTTAGTGGAGACTGAAAGCCCACTGCCTGCTCTTTGGTTTTCCATTTTAGCTGGCCTATTATCAGAGATTTCTAGAGTGTGAGTTTCATAAGTAGAGGTTATCATCCATTGCAGGCCATCTCTCCTGCTGGGGAGCAAAATGAAGGTTTGATAATGAGATTGCCCAAAGGCAGATAAGAGCTCTAGCTTTCTGAACAGTCCCTCAAGGTTTCCTGTGATGGCAAAAAGGAGGGAAAGCAATTTATTCCCCTTCTCTCCTTGTACCTTCCCATTGTTTGAGAAGTCAAAGCAACAAAACACACACATTCAAAATAAATAAATTAATAATCAGAGCAGGAGACTTGGTGTGTTGTTGTTTTGCTCCGAAGAACATGGCCTGTGATTTTTCTCTAAAACCACGAAGGAATTGTCCATACTCCAAATCCTGAAATTCCACTTAAAGGCCAAGCTCTCTCCCCCTCTCCTCCCAACTTCTCCTTGCTAAGATGGATATTCTAAAACTCAGTCAAGTGCTTTATCTTGATAGAGGATGGAGGGTGCCTCCATAGTCACTGCTGATAATCTTCCCATCTCCAATTCTGTTTGCTCTTCTTTCATGTTAAACCCTACAAAGTGCCTTGCAGTAAAGCGAAAGGTCAGATTTAAGCCATAAACCAGAAGATTCAGAGCTGAAGTTGCCACATCATTAAGTCACAGCATCTTCATGCTTATGTTTTCTAGCACATATGGTATATAAAATCACCTAGTGTTTCACAACCCTCTTAAATAATTAGGCACAACAGGGTTTGCTGGGTGACCACCTGGATAAAGTCAAAACAGTGGCATCTGCATCAGCCAGATGGGAGTCTGCTCTTTGCTGCCATCAGGAAATGGACAGCCAACTTCCACTTGAGTGAACCAAAAGCTGCCTTCTTCCAGAGAAGGAAAGAAAAGGCCAGTTTAGGAGAGAGTGGTAAACGTGTCTTCTTTCAATTTTCAGCTTACCGAGTCTCTACTGAACCCAAAAGGAAGAGACCCTGGTCCCCAGCCTGAGGAGCAGCAGGAAGGAGGCAAGGTAAATTTTTATGTCATCAGCAAACCGCGTACCTGGCAATGTGAAGGCATGTTTTTATTTTTATTTGTTTCTTTGATTAAAAAGTTAAAAAAAAAAAAATGGAGGAGGGAGAATATTAGCAATTTATTGTGAGGCTCCATTAGATCAAATCAGTGCCGATGACACTCGGTTATTTCCTCCATTTCCTAATGATTTGCACTATAAATTAACGTCCGCCTATTGAAACGTGCTCGGTGATTCAGCCCTGGGTGCCATGGCAATGTGTGAGAGGGAATGGGGCTGAACCCACCAGTCAGATGGCTCTCCAGGCTGTCGTTCTGCTCCGTGGGCTCCAGTAACGGGGGGCTACGTGGGAACGTAGACAGATATTATGCAAACATACAGGGACTTAAGGATCAATCTGTCACTGGGGTAACTCATCGTACCGGCTCCACCAAAGGCATTGCAGAGGAATATGCATGACAACATGTTAAACATCTATCATGGGAGGATGTTCAGAGAAGCCAGGAGGAAGCTATAAGAAGCCACCAACATCCAGAGCTGGAAGATAGTCAGATATAAGGTTTTCAGATCCTTTTTTTTTTCCTTCCCTTGCAACTCCAAAAAAAAAAAAAAAAGAGCCTAATAAAAATATCTTGCAGCTTTAAGAAGGAAAAAAAAAAAAGAAAAACCTCTTGAGCTTCTATGGATGAAGCACACACAAATTAACTGCAGCAGTTAAATTCACATCTCTCTCTTTCATAGACATGGGCACAGACACAGAGAGGGTTTGAGGGGGGGAAAGCTTTAGCCTGGCTCTGCTACGCAGCAGTTTTAGGATGTGTTCCCTTCTCCTGTTACCTTTAGAGGTCACTCAGCCTGATTTTGTAGTACAGAAGAGGAAGGATGATGTAACCTCTGGGTCCAGCTAACCCATGTCCTCCCCCCCTGGCACACCAGGACAGCGTGTTAGCACATCCATAGCCCTGACCAGTCCTTTCTCCAATACAAAATCACTCTGCTTAATAACAACTGGGGGGCTCCAGACCCAGGTTTTGCACTGGGTCGCTGCTTCTGGTGAGCAAGATCCTGTTCAGGACCAGACAGAGTGAGATACCTCTTGAATGGGACTTAGGTTAGCATCATATTCATTCTTCAGCCAATCCAACGGATTAGAAAGTAATTCTATTTAAAGGTTAAATATTGATGCTCCACCAACATCTATGGGAGGTGACACACAAATCCAAAGTGATCCAAGGCGATTGGCTCAGTCTACAGCCAGCTCGGTGATGCAGCCCAGGATAAATACAAGTGCACAGATTTCTAAAGAGAGTTTACCCACTGCCTACTGCTCAGCCTGGGCACTCAGCAGTGCATTTACTCCCTTTTTTGTGTCCTAAAGCGGTACTGATAGAGCTCACAGCATCCTCGAGCAGTTGTATAGAGGGTCTGGAAAGAGGCTTAATAGACTGGAGGTGCCTGAATGCAGCGTTACAGTAAGTAACTGACTCTCTTAAAAAGAGAGACTGGTAAAAGGAAAAGCCCAGGGAACAAACACTGGATCTGTTGTGCTGTTACCATTTAACCTGCATTCAGTGCCAATTGAAATGCACTTTACATTACTTCAGTCAGATACTTCAAAGGAAATCCTAGAGATGGGAGCACTTAAGCAAGAGCACTTCTGGTGGTAATGTGTGTATTTGAAAGCCTGGCAATTGGGGAGGTTGTGAATACAGCAGTATCCAAATATAGCTGTGGCTTGTTCTGTGTAAATGGCAGGACTCATTCTGACATTCCTGCTCCTATTCTGCCCTTCCTTCCCATCAAACTGTGATTCCTCCATCCATCAGCATCTGCAGGATTTGTGCTTGCATGTAACAAGGTTACGTGAGGGCAGGCAGAGGACATGCAGAGTTGGTGCCACCTTTGGGTTTGTTGGGTTGAGCATAACCAAGAATATTATCAGGTAAAGGTGCAAAGCTAGAGCAGGTGAAGCCCTTGTGTGGAGGCTGTCAGCTCACTGCAGTTAAATCCTCCTGAATCAGAGCACTCATGTGGAGCTCTGATGTATCTTGATTTGAGTCCATGTAGCTCCACCACATCCTGCAATGTTTATAAATATGTGAAGGGGGTGTGTCAAGAGGAAAGGGACAATTTGTTTTCAGTGGTGCCCAGGAATAGGAGCAGTGGCAATGGGCACAAACTGGAACCCAGGAAGTTCTACCTCAGCGTCAGGAAAAACTTATTAATTGTGAGGGTGATGGAGCAACTGCCCAGAGAGGTTGTGGAGTTTCCTCCTCTGGAAACTTTCCAGACCCTCCTGTGTAACCTGAACAAGGTGAACTTGCTTTGGCAGGAGCTTGGACTAAATGACCTCCAGAGGTCCCTTCCAAACCCCACTATTCTGTGATTCTGTGATTCTGTGATGTCAGCTGTGGGTTCATAAAAAGCTGTTGAGAATACCTGACTATAGAATAAGGGAGTGTGATGTCTTGGAGCTGAAGAGAAGAGCCAAGGCTTCCCTCTTTTCCCCAACACAAACGGCAAGGCTGTGAGAACACCCCAACCTTTGTTCAGCACAATTAAATGCCATACAAACAAATAACTAATTCTGCTCAGCAGCCTTGCTGCTTTTATCTCCCTGTGTCCATAACCAGGTGAAATTCCCCTTTGCTGGTCTGACCCTGGGATGACACATTTAGGGCTGTGGCACACAAAGGTGAGGAGGGGGAGGAAAGGTTGAGTGCCACCACAATGTCTGGATGGTTCCTGCTTTGTGGGTGGAAAACCAGGGCAGTGACTGGACAATGCACACAACAAACCCCATCCAAAGAAGGGACACGTTCAGAGAGCAGCATCGTTTATTGCAAGCAGTCTGGTAGCTCCCTCCTATTAATTTGACTTGTTGTAAAGACTCTGGCTCAGTATCTACTGATGGTATCCATGGGTTTTGAAAATGCAATGTTATCTAGTCACATCTTCATCCATAGGTCTGAACCCTTCCTCTTCTTGCAACAGCTCTCCCCATCCCACGTTGCACGCTGGTGTCCTGGGCTGGAGTCTGATCAGCCTGTGGTTCTGGCACAGCTCCAAGCTCCTCAGGGGATTCCCTGGAGATTTCAGCTGCTAAAAAATAATTTTAAAAGGCTGTACTGAGCATGTGCAGAATAGAATAGAATAGAATAGAA
>NW_008619861.1:13532-14115 GCF_000691845.1 Merops nubicus | reverse complement strand
GCGCACCCCGGCACGCAGGCACGGCACGACAGGGTACCCCCTGCTGCCCCTCCGCTCGGGATTTGCGCGCAGGGGCACCGGTCCTGCCGCTGCTGCTGGGGGTGTGCCCGGGGGTTCCCCGCTGCCACTCGCGCTCCAGGTGTGCGCGCAGCTCCGAGCGCTTCCGTGCCGTGCGGTGCCGTGCGCTGGGACTGGAGTTACTGGGCCACCCGGTCATGTCTGAGCGGTGCGCCTCCGTCTCCTTCCAGAGAGTCAGTCACGTGTAGGTGGGGGGAGAAGGACAGGTACCAGCCGTCCCATCTAGTATTTGCTTTTGTTTCTTAGCTTCTGCTCTGCTTCATGGCCTCTCCCTGCTTCATCGTGTCTCCCTACTCCCCTGTGCTTCTAGTGGCAGGGCTGCTGCTTCCCATGACTAAGTTACTGGCCGAGGTGGGGAGGAAAGAAGTGTTCTCGGAGTGGGTCAGTCACCGGGGAGTCCGCTCCTGAAAGCAGCCCACCGTCTCAAGCAGTGTGGGCGGCAGGGTGACCCCGGGTGGGGACCCTCCCATGGCAACACAGGCAGGGGGCGCCAGCCGCTCCCTTC
>NW_008619861.1:0-13510 GCF_000691845.1 Merops nubicus | reverse complement strand
TGGGCCCCGAGGCACACCGGCACAGCCCTGAAGCAGCTCTGCGGTTGGTGGGGTGGCAGCCCTTTCCCTTTTCCTGAAACAGACGAGAAACACTGGAGAGGGCTGTGTGCTACTGTTGCTGAGAGTTTCCTCACGACGCTGGCTTTTCCCTTTTTAGCTCTCCTCGCCTTATTAACAAGCACAGCAGTCGCAGAGAGAGGCGGCTGGGGCCGAGAGCAGCTCTGCTCGATGACTCCAGCTGAAACAAGACCTGTGTGGAGCACCGCTGTGCCTCGCCTGGGCCGGCAAGGGCGCTGTCCTCGCTTCACTGGCCCCCAGAATGCTCACAGCTAACAATCTCCCCCAAAACTTACTTAATTACTGCTTCAGCAGTAGAAAAAAAGAGCAGCAAGAGACCTCTGAATGAGATAAATCAACAGAGAAATAGAAGTATGCATCCACAAACTGAGTGCTGTGATGCAGGCAGCTATCTAGGCAATACTTCCCCACTCCCTCCTCTTGCCTTCTTCCTTACTCACTTTTTTAGAGCCGCTCTCTTTTTATCCAGGTCAGGAGGCAGGAGATACAGTCAGGTTATTACTCTGTAAAAATTGCTCTGGCCAGTAAGAGGATGCCCTGCTATATAAAAGACTGGTGAGGGCACCAGCTTTCCTTTTTCACATCCTCATACAAAGCTTTTTCCCCTGCCCTGACCATTTCTTTCTTTCTTTCTTGTCCTGTATCTCTTCCCCAGTGTTTCCAGAAAATGAAAAGAAATGCTCCCTTTCTTCTTTGCTCGCAACTTCTCTTATAAAGTATGAAAAGAACGCTGGCCAAAGTTTAAAAATATATATAAACCATTATGTTTTCTTGCTTGCTTTTTATTTTGGCACTGAGTGTATTCTGTTTTTTCATACCAGTCCTAGTTTTCTCCCCCTGCTAATTTTGGCTCTTAGAAGTAGAGCTGTACATCTGAGAAGGTTTAAAACAAACAAACAAACAAACAAGAAAATCTTTGACATACAAAAATCTACAAGAAGTGAAAATGTTTGTTGTGAAAACTAGACAATGCTGTACATACCTATGACAATGAACTCAATCATATTTTTTATGACTGTATTACAAACTATAATGTCTTGAGATTTCAGGTGTGGGTGATTTATTTCCTTGGATGGTGTACTTGGATTTTGAATAGCATTAGGTACTGCTGGTAGAAATACACTTAAATTGCTGAGGTGTTTTTTAAATGGCATTTGACATGAAAACATTGGCAGAATCAAAGCCTAAAGAAAAGTCCTGTTTTGTTGTTGCTTTTCAGTTTACCCTACTGTTTATGTAATTTTGAGCACATATGTCTTCCTGAAATAACAAAAAAAGCTAAAGTATGGTATTTTAATAATCCAAAGTTGTATAATAGATCTGACTTAAAAATTTGGATCCTGTTAGCAAATATACAGGAAATTGGATACACACATTTTGGACAATACATTTTATGTATTATTTACTCAGTAGATTCCAAGAACTAGGAATAAGGTAAACATGTTTTCCTTTTCAATGAGTATATATTGATTTGTTATACTGTAAGTGAATTAAAAGTCTTTATGATACAAGGTGTAAGTTTGGATGCAAACACATAAAGTTGCAGGGTTTAGTGGCTGCTTGAAGTCCCAGGGCCAGTGCAGTGAGCTGTTCCAGACCAGGTCTAGAGACTGAACTGAGTGGGATCCGGTCTCAGAAATAGTGACAAAATCACTTCCTGCCATAGTTAGCACTGTAAATGTTGTAAAATGAACTGTTTCCTAAGGACTTAACATTATGTTTTCTTAAGGAATCACCAAAGTATGCTTCTGTTACTTTTCTGCTTACGATCCATTAAGGTGAAGGAAGTATTAGGGAGTAAGAGCTGCAAGAAGTTTGGCAAGACTATGTGTTTGGAATGGGTTTCAAGCAATCAAGTAAGAGCTTGGGAGAATGCTGGTTTCACAAAATCCCAGGAAGCCTTTATTCATCATTGTCTACTTTCTGGCTGTTCTTTCTGGAAATTTCCTCCAAGAGCAGTTGTACACTTGATGCTGGATGAAAATGAGGGCAAGTTCAGCACATTGCACATTTAGCTTGTTTGTGTTCACTGCTCAACAAAGTGTACAGTAAAAGAATGCAGTTGAAAAAGAAGGAAAAGGAGCATTACTTAGATAATTTACAGGACATAAATGTTCATGTGCAATCTGATGCATGCAAATTGAGTGCTTGCTGGCATTTTTTCAGGCTTTCCATTTTTCCTTCTGCAGGAGAGCAACTGAGCTCCATTGCAACACGACTGAGAGTTATCATAGAAGGGTTTGAGTTGGAAGGGACTTTAAAGATCATTTAGTTCAAACCCCCCTGCCACAGGGAGAGACACTTTCCATTAGACCAGATTGCTCAGACTCCCATCCAACCCGGTCTTGAATGCACCTAGTGTATGGTCATGAATGTACCCACAACTTCCCTGGGTAAACTGTTCCAGTGCCTCACTGCCCTCATAGTGAAGAACTTCTTCCTTGTATCTAACCTAAATCTACCTTTGGTTTGAACCCATTACCTCATGTCTATATATAACTACAAGCCCTTGTAAAAAGTCCCTCACCAGCTTCCTTGAGGTGACCGCCTTTTACTCATAAGAGTAACAAAGAATTCTGGCCTGAATATGTACCAACCAGCACTTTGGTGCCTCTGCCTTGGCTACCAGCACAGAGATGCTTCCTAAGGTTCCCAGACTATTGTACTTCACAGCCAATTCTTTGTGGCTTATGTTGGATTCACTATTCTTTTTAGTCATGCTATACAATCCAAATATTTCACATCCCCTTCCTGTACCTCTGGAATGCCACTCTCTTCCCTCCTCCAGTCCCCTTTTAGGAGCAGAAATAAGTATATGCTGAGATCAACTCATTGCCTATAATCGGTCTTTCTTGATAGCATTTAGACATCTATGCTATCTGCACAGGACTACTGCCGTCTATACACCTTCCTTCAGCAATATTCTTCCCTTTCTACCATTGCTAGCACTGGAGAAACACACACTCCTTTTCTTTTTACATCACTTTCACTGCACTTACACTTTCCTAAAATAAAGAAGCTTTTCTTTGCAGGTAGTAAGGGATTAGTGGGAATCCAGCACTCACCTACTGTCTTTGCACAGATCCGTCAGCATGACTCAGCAGCCTGCAAGCCTGAGCTCAAGTTGCAGCTACTACTGTCTCCTTTTGCACTGGCAGAAGTCAGCTAAAGCAGTACCAGGTGCATAAATAGCAACAGTAATAATAACAATAATGGTAAAATAATTAGTGGTCCTTTTTGCGGATACAGCTGCCTGACCCTGCTTTAATGGCTAATTTGTATGTAATCCCCTCGAGACCATCCAGTGTAACTATGGGGTTATAAGGTTGGGGGTCGGGGGGGTGTTGTTATTTGTACATGTGTTGCATCTACCATGACAACAGGGAAGGGAAAACTGGCAATAAACTCTAAATGAAAGAATTACTTGAAGTTAGCCAAGGTATTACATTGTTAAACTGTTAAAGAAAAAGAAAACTCTACATTTCTCAAACTTTCAAATGAATATAGGGTTAGCTATCATCCCTTAAATCCATTTATGCCTTGATTTTGTTTTTATTACATTGCAGAACCTTAGAGAATATCAGACTGAACTTCTTCACATTTTTAAAATCAGCTACAGACTGTGTTGATAAATATGGGATATTACTTTAGACTGAAACATATTTTTAAAAGACTTTTTCTTCATCTGTTTTTCTCTGCATGTTATCATTGTTCTTGCTTTTTTTTCTACAGAATCATTTTTCATTTTCACAAAATTCTGCACTTTTTCTTTTCTGCTTGTCTTACAGTGCTTTTAAAAGCCTGTATTTATCTATATAGTGAAGCTAACTCACTTCTATTACCAACTTTTCAGCTGAAATTTCCAAGTGGCAGAGCACAATGCAGGTGAAAAAGTCTGGTAATAAATGACAGAAGAAATAAAAGTAAGACTGTTCTTTTTAAAGGAGGGGAAAGAAAGTACCTGAATCTTACACCCACTCTGTAGGGGAATGGAATAAAAATTAGGAAACCTTCAACACTTCATGGCACCATTTTTGACTTCTTTTGTTAGGTTAGAAGGGGTTTTGAGAGGGAGGAGTTTTTAACTGTTTAATGCTTTGGAAAGTTCAGTCTTTCAGCCCTTGCGCACTATGGGTTTTTGAAACAATCATGACCAGAGCACAGAGCATAGAACAAGCTTCAGATCCTCAAAATTTCTATTTTCACGTCCTATTTTATATATAAAAAAAAATTGAAGTGATAGCTACATTAAAAATCAGTGAGAATCTTCTGTACCCCAAACATCTTCCTAGTTTCAAAATTGTTGCCTTTTGCTCTTTCAATTTGTTCTTGTCTTGAAAAGGTTAATTAATGAGTACAACTTCTAATGCGTATGTCTCGGTCTGGGAGACATGTCTGGTCCCATAAGTCTGGGAACAGTGTGAGTTAAGGCAGCATATGATGAAGTTCACTGGTCTGCACGATCTGTTCTTATGTATTAATTTTCTATCTGACAATCTTTCAATAGAAAAAAAAATTCAAAACACTTTTAGTGGTTTTTTTTTGTGATTTTTTTTTGTGTGTGTGTGTGTGTGTGCAGTTTGTTATTTTTTGTTTGGGTTTTTGCTTTTTTCTTTGTTTAATTATGATGTATTAGCCAGAATTTTACATGATGGCTGATGACTGACACTGTTGAATGTAATGACACTAAAAGCTGAGAGGGCACGTTTGTTAGGGTTACTCAGATGCAACAACAGAAAGCATGACTTTGCAAGAACAAGTAGTAAATCAAGGAGAAAAGAAATTGTGGTGCAGAAGATTAAAAAGAGAGAGGCAAAAAAAAAAGTTTTTAAATTTCTGGCAATTTGAGAAACGCAGTTGGAGACGTTTTAAGAAATGACACCTAGACTGAGAAGCCTGGTTTCTGTAGAAAAAAAATGTGAAAGAAGAGCTTTATCTAATTGTTTTTTGTGAATCAGGTCCCATGTGCTCAAGTTGGACACCCATAGTATGAACAAACATATATAGTATTAATATGTCTAAATGTAATTTAAATTTTTCAACAGCCGTAAAATGCCTCTGTGTTAGTTAGAACTCAGCTTACTGGCCAAGCATTCATCTCCCTAAACTTACAACAATCCCTGTTCTTCTTGCCTTCAGCTGCTTCAGTTTTCAGAGATGTGAATGAGACATGAATTACACACAGCATCCTCATTTACTACAGGGCATCGTTTTGTATCCTGAGTACCGTTTGTGAGTATTGCATTTAAGGCAAGGATGGATGGAGAAATAAATATGTGTCTATACAGCTGGTCATCATAATGATTGTGCACTAAGAGGTGAAGTGAGGTTGCATAGGCAATTCTAACCCAAGTATTTCCTAACAAAAAATAATTATTAGCGGTCCATTGTTCATAAATATCTTTTTGCATGCAGGAAATGCACAGATATCCATACATGGGTACACCTACTTCACATAATCTTTTCAACCAGTTTCTTTATTGACCCTGCATTTTAGTTATGAACAAAAGCTAATTTTAGCTAGATAACAAGATCTGACATGACTGCAGTCCATAGCAGTATGGCTGGAGGCTAGAAGATTTTTGTGTATGTTGTTTTATTCACGTGTTGTCCTGGAGAGGACTGGAAACATCACGTAACAGTACTAAGGTCTCAGTCTCACCCTCTAGGCAAAATACAGGTAAAGAACTCCTTCAAAATAAAAATATATAAAGTTTAACATAATTTTTGTGGTTTTGTTTTTTTTTTTTCTGGAAAGACCATTTGTAGTAAACTAACTCTGTCTGATTCTAGACTCATCTGCCCTGCACAAATGCAGAGAATTTGTGGACAGAAGACTTCTCTATATTTACATCAAGTAAGCTGAGGTCAGTAATTTTGAACACATATCTGAGTAGTATTGATTAATTTATCTTCTCTTATTTTTATGTTGACTAACACAAGCTCTTTTTCACAATCCTAATTTCTTTTCTTCATCTGCTACTTATCAAGTATTAAATTCTAGGATGGCATCCCATTCCTCCTTTGAGGTAAATCAGTAGCCTGTGAGACCATCTAGGAAATCCATACGAGACAGATTTCCCTTTTTCCTCCTTTCTCAGTGCAGCTGCACTAAGATTTTTTTCAAGGACTGTATTTGGCTCACTCATATAGGTAAATCTCTGCACTGCTGCAGCTCTTTGAGTACCTTGCAGCTTATAAATGACTCATGTGGCACACTCCCTTCCCTCTAGCCAACAAGGAGAAAGCCTGGAAAACTCTGCTTAGGAATGATCCTCCTTCTGCCTTACATCACGAATTACTTCCATTACAGGATAATGCCCAAAGGCACAATCCAGCCTGAGATACATAGTCATCCTGAAACATGAAAATACAAATACTCTTAACAGAAGTTATGTATCTAAAATTATTTACACTTCTAAGCCCAGATGTCTTTCAAGTCTACCTTTCCAAAATTTTACAATTTGTTTTCTTTATTGGTACATACTAATAATGGGCAGTTATTGTGTTTGATGTGAATGGACTATATTACAAGCAAATGGAAAGAAGATATGCAAAAATATCCAAACAAATCCCATTATTTTCTATAAGATTAAAACAGCACTTTCAACACAAATAAGTCTTGGAAAAGATCAAGATTTTTCAAATCTGCTAGCTCCTTTAGATAGGTAATTGCTGTAATTGTGTTTGGGCTACTATTGCCCAACGCCATCATCCTCAAAAGAAAGAAATCTGCAAATTTTCAGCATGTATTCCAGTTAAAAAAGGAAGACACAACACCATAAATTGTCTGTGAAATCTCCATTTATGTAAGAATCTGCTGTAAACTGATCTTCAGTTTCAGGTGGCCATGGTACCCAACCCTTCTGACAATCAAGCCCATGCTGCTCAAGAGCTTTACCATTTTAGATACAGAAAAAAATATCAACTTTTCAGTTAAAATGCACCTGGCTGTGAAAGAGGGACAAGTTTGTACTAGCCCTGTAATAGGTAACTTTGCTATTGTAATAACAGCCAAAGAAACAGGCACTTAGTTGCCTCCTAGTTGTGTTTGAGAATGCTTACTTTGACATATACAGCGTTTCTATGCCAGAGAATAAGATTTATTGCAGAAGATACATCATAGCTGTTAAAAAAACGGACTGGAGTCTCTCACATTTGTGTTAAAGCTTCACTTTTCCCCACCAGTCCATCAGACTGAGTATATTTCTTTTCTTTCACATGCTCAACCATTTCCCTAGTTTCACACACAGAACATTTTGAACTGGATAGGCTCAAAGTAAACTCCAGAAATGTATTCAATAAAATGCCTAATTACTCCAAAGAAGCAGCAATAAGAGAATCAAGTATTCAAGTGAATGCTGTCTGCACCCTACAAATGATAGTACATGATATCCACTACACTCATTGCTGCTGGACTGTGGGGAACAGTTCTGTTTTTAACAGAAGTTCAAGATCCAAGTCTCTGCTGGGAATTGAAACAATGCCAGGGAACGTTTCTAGCTCAAACATATGTATTGTTTAATTATTAGCCCAATTTTTAGCTCACACTAGGCAAACACTTCCAAACACAGTTCACAAAGACAGTTTGGAAACCTGGTTCTAAGGCACCTTTGGTGGAACAGAATGTCTGCAGACATAGAGGACAATGTTTGTCTAGTACTAGCAGTTATTAGTACCTGCAGAAAAAAGGAGGGCTTGAGGTGGAATGGGCTATACCTCCACTACTGCTTGCACAGACCAAACAGCACTGGCCTCTGTTTCTGTGGTGGTCACCGTGCTGTTACCAGAAGCTCAGCCTCCAAAATCCCAAATGAAGCATCACATGCTGAAGAAACTGGATTCTATGCTCTTTGCCTTCCAGGTTCTTCAGTTCTCACAGCACTTTTGTCAGGTGGAAATCCCTGAACACAAAAAAGGACTTTAAATTGTCAGGAAAGCCTGCATGTCGGCACTTGACTTGTTAGGATGTCACAAACCTATTGCTAGTGATGTATGATAGTCATTGCAAGTAAATTTTTGAAGCCTATGTTTTCCTAATCAGATTGGGAAATGTCTCACAACTTTAGTTTAAATCCTTAATTTTTTTTTTTTTTAATTTAAATTTTAGATAATTTTCAGTTTATTAGAATGCAAAACAAAGGGTACAGAGGGAGTGAGTACAAAGGGAGAAATGTCACTTTATTTCTAGAGAAGGTATTGTTTTTTGCTAGAACTCCATTTACAGAAAAACACTTCCTCCTGTGGTTTTTGAAACTCCTAACATACAACATTTTTTTCTCAGCAGCAGACCTGTTCAAGTACAAAGGAATGTCTAGAAGAAATTATTCTTCATTTTTGAAGATACACATGGGAAATATAACTACAAGCATCAAGGCAGCTTTGGAGGAAACAGTTATTGATAGCCCTGTTTTTAGAGACTTTTGAGAGGAACAATTATAGATCTCTCAATGCAGAATTACAGATTTATACAAGAATGCTTGTTCTTAGCCAGTATCTACCATATTAAGAAAGTCACCTGCAGTGCACTGGTAATACCAGTAACATAGCAAACCCACAGTGAAGCATTAAATCAGTATCAAGAAAAGGAAAATTAGGTGATATTAGCTGTACAAAGGGAAGGCAGAATTAAGAAAGTGTACTAGTAATGTTTTTATTATTATCATTTTGTCACACTTGCCCAGGTTTTTTTTCCCCTCTGTATTCAACAATGTGACTGCAAGTTGGAATGAAATGCATTTCTATTCATATATTCTTCTCTCATCTACAGACTGTCTTACTTACCCGTTCAAAAAGGAAGTATATATTCTTGGCTTATAGTGATGGTGATAGGGAGTTGCACTGCAGCACAAAAAGAATAATATAAGCCCAGGAGAAACCCATGGGTTCTGGTGGCCATTTTTTATGAATGAGAATGACAAAAATAGAGAGAGGAGAAAAGGAGGAAATCAGGAAAAATTGAACAAGTCTGAATATTGCCAAATGTAATACTGTTGATAATGTAAGCAGTCTGCTAGAAATACTAATTATTGATAGTTTCTAAAATCATAATTAGAATATAAGCATTCATATATTTTGTAGCAACAAATCTGTGCTCTTCAAATATGGTGTTCCTTTGTCACAACACAATAACATTTCCACCCCGTCTACACATTGTAATTGTCTACATGTAAGCATATTCTGATTCTTACCTGATATTAAAGTCTTCTAATTATAGAAAAAGCTGAACATCAATATGAAAAACAATTTAATTTTGAATAAAAGCAACACGTACATTTTTACATGTCCATTTTCTTTTTATGAGTTAAAATAATGCTTAGACACATAATATAGACAGAAATTAAAATATGCCATTTAAATCTCTAGGAAACAAATGTTCTTAAAAATGACAGTGGTGTATTGCAAACATTCCTTTCAGTGATCTTTATACCAGTAGCAGTATTGATTAGAACTGAATGCTTTTGTGAGTAAACACTTTACATTATTAAAAATTTGGAGGATAGGTTTATAACTCAGTGGAGATCCCTTTTGATCCTACCACCACTTCTACCTGTGGTGGAAATTTTTATAATGTTGATTGTCATTAGCTTTTCAAACCTGAAAATAAACTTCTAGTTTCATCACTATATAAGATAAGATCCCTGCTTTAAAAAGACTGACGTTTCCGGAGGAAATACTGATGGAAAAGAGGAGTAAAGAAGCGAGAAAAGGATTTATCATGATACGTTTTGTTTATCCCTTCTTATTTTATATAGTTTGTTTTGTTGAGGGTGAGACTGGGAGTCAAAGAATTAGGCTGCCAGTCAGCATGCCACTCCAACTTCAGCCTAGACAGGGTAACCAGCCTAACATCTTACCTCTTTATCTCTGCTTTCCCACCTCTCTCCTACTAGAGTATCCTCAGATTTGGTGACATAACTGCATATACGTTTGATCTAGTTTTGTCAAAATGATATTTTTTTTTAAAAAAAAGATTCACTGTTAGAGTGTCTAAGTGGATAAGGATCACTAAGTTCAAACTATACATTGTGTTATGCTGGGAAGTGGGAACCTTCTCATTGTGTTGCTGGATCATCATTTTGCTGGATCATCATTTTTAAATTTACTTTTTGTTTCTCTGTTTGTTTGTTTTAAAAACAAAGACCTTAAAACATAAAAGAAGGTATAAACTCAAGAAATCCAAACAGAATTTGGAGAAGGTTGAGAACTAGAGGCAGAGGTTTGAATTTGGATAATAAGCCAGCAAATAACCTACAAAATGTTTTAGAAGATAAGTAAGGTGTATTTTTTTTTTTTCCAATCTCTTTTTGAACATTTTTGAGAGAGAAAGAAAATAAACTGAGTAATAAAGGTTAGGGAGAAGCTGCAGGAGATGTAGGTGAAATCTGTAAGAACTGCAGGAAAAAGGGTAGAGAATTAAAGCCAAGAGGAAGTCATAAATGCAAATCTGGAAGAAATGTTTGAGAAAGTGAAAGGAATAAAAAAATTAGTCCTTGCATTAGAAATTGCCTGATGTAGAAGTGAAAGATATTAGGTCAGGCCATAGGCAGTTCTAGTAAAGTGAGTATGGAAAGGAATTTTTTAATTCAGAACTGCAGTAACGTAAAAAAAAAAAAAATACAACTTGGTAGCACAGAAACTATGCAAAAGTTTTAGGAAGATAAGCAGTGCTGTGGGGCACGTTGACCTGATAATAAAAATGCAGTGTGCCTCACAGCGGTAAAATTCTGCTTGATAATTTCCTAGAGATTGCCCATTGGCATTTTCAGAAAGGTAGAGTCATAGGTTGTGACGTGTTTGTCTGTGCTGAGATTTTATATGGACTCGAATGTGCATAGCACTTAATAAGCTTGGTCAGGTGACAGGACATTTGGTAGCAGGGTAGGAGTCAGGAACACAAGTTGCCTCAGTAATGTCTGTGTTGTGTATCTATAGGTTATTGAATTGGCAAATAGAAGAGTAAAAGGAATTTAATTTGATTTGATTTATAAATCAGTAACTCCTTACCATGGCAGCCAAACCCCTTAAAATATTTAGTTTTCTTTTTGTAATGGGTTCAAAGACTAAATCTCTCTATTGTCTCCCCCTTTCTGAAGACAAGGAACAATCATAAAGTATGTCTCAGGAGTATCTATAATTCCCAGAGTTTGAGCCTGCATAAATGAGAGTGAAAAGCTTTCCTCAGTCTGATAGAATCCCCTCTGAATCTGTTGGCTGAATGCAAAATAAGCGTGCATGAAGAAGGGACCACTCTTTACTTGTCTTTTCAGTGAGGATTGGGTTCTGGCTCACACATCTGTTGGCTTCACAAGTGATTTTAGCTATTTACGCATAGATAAGTACACTTTTACAGAGAAGAATAAATTTACAGTGCATGTCTTTGCAGCACATATCATGTATGTGTGAACAAATTCTGTAGCTTCTTTTTGTTGGTGTGTAATTCTTTAATATTGTTTACTGTAATTATTCCTGTGAAAATCTTCATTACACAAAAAAAAACCCAAACCATGCAGTACATTTCTATAACCTGCCAATGCATTGTACTAAATGTTAGAGGGGCTGGAATGTTATTAGATCATTAGAACAGGATGAAGAACACAGCATGGAGCTAATGGTTAGGTGCTTCTCTCCATTTCAACGTACTGATTATCCTTACTCAAATGAACCATAATCTCTCCTGTAAGAGACATACACATTGGTTGCAACAAATGTGATCAAGAGAAATAGTATCTTCAGTGTTTTCTGCTTCATCTGGCACCTCATCACAATGGAAATACATTCCTACTTGTCTTTTTCCAATGAAGAGGGCTGGAATCACATGTGGCAATATACACTAGCAGAAAGGAGTGGATGTACAGCCTGGGAAACTTTACTTCCTCAGGTATAACCAAAGAACCTTGGAACTAGTAGCTTTTGTGTTTGTAAATAGGACTTTTCAATAGCTACGTATAAGATCTACAGATATTATGGTGATTCTTCTCAGGGACATAAACTATGTTTTCTAATTTTGAAATATTGAAAGTCCTGCTGCTGTACACGCTTTATTTGAAACAGATCCTTTAAAACAGATAATGCTATATTGTTCCTTGCTTTATCATAAACATTGGCTTAGGGACTCTCAAGGATTATAGAAACTATAGCCTCTTGCTAAGATTGTGCATAGATAAATACAGTATGCGCAGAACTTGAAGACCTTTAAGACATCCAGAGCAGGTCAATATTATGCCTTGAAACACTTTCTGTACTGACAGTACGCTGGTTTCCATTTGTTGGAAACTATGTTGGAGTAAGCTAGAGACAAGTGGAGCTTGACAGAAGCCAGGACAAAACCTCTGTCTTCCCTCCAGAAAGCCAATGTGACAAACAAGGAACATTCTACTCTCTATTTCCCTTCTATGGAGAGCAGAGGAAATAAAAGTTTATGAACTCAATTTTCTGAGCCCCCCACCTTGATACTGGAGCAAGTGAAGGTAAGACTGCATGTGAAATATAGTCAATATCTTTAAAGAACAAAATTTAAAGACCAATATCTTTGGAACTCCAGTCTTATTAATGGGAAGACACACTCTGGTAGACATTGTAACTCTGTGAGGGTGTAGAAAGGGAACAGACTTTTCAGATGAGATCTGAAATTCTTACTGAAATCTTCTTTTTTTTTGTGGACCTGTGTAGTTCTTCAGTTGTATATAGCCCTACAACAATTCTTTGCTTTGTGTTTGAATGGTGGCAAGGATGCTGCCGGCCTTTGGCCTCCTTGTCTGTGCTAATGTTACAGCTTTCCTGTATGTGAACAGTCAGCTGAGCCAACATAATGGCAGTGTCTGTAGAAGGGCAGAGAGGAAGGGGTCACACCTGACTCCTTGCTTCACCAAAGGTGCTGTCAAAACTTGGAATTTAATCTTTGAGGTTAGCCCTTAAAAAACTCAGAGCTCTAGAATCAGGATTTAGACTTTATAAAAGTCAAGCTGTGTAATTATTTTAAAGTTCAGTGGTCAAGCCCCAAAATCTCAGACTTCAGCTGAGTGCAGCTTTTAATAATGTTAGATTGTCATTTCTATAAAGGCACAACACCATATATAGTACAGTATAGTATAGTTACTGATGGAATGGGTATATTTTCCTGATGGTGAGGACTGATAAATCAGTTAAATGCATTAGCATGGTATATAAAACTTTTGAATTATGTTATTCATGAGGCAACTGCCTTGCCTCTGTGTGCAGAATATGCTTGTAACAAGAAGGAATGATCAAAGACAGCTCAGATATGTATAGATCAATGCTTGAAGTTCCCAACTGTAGTGAATGATCTCTGAGAAACTGAGCACTGTGCAGGAAAACAAATGAGTTCAGACTTATTTATGTACATTTGAGGGTTTTTTTAAGTTTTAATGAAAGATAGGTTTGTTTGGATCAATTTATTTTTAAAATTTTA
>NW_008619860.1:0-21923 GCF_000691845.1 Merops nubicus | reverse complement strand
TAGAAAGGGTAAAACAGGCAAATCCCTGGTATCATGGACTAAACTTAAGAGACACTGAAAAAAGTAACACAGTAGGCTGATGAGTATAGTACCATGGTCACAACCACATGAGAGAGAAAAATTATACAAAAAAAAATGCAAAGAAATTCTAGAAATGCTGCTAAATAAGCCAAAACAGTGCATACTGTCATGTTATTTCTTCAGCTATATGGAAATGTGAGGCTCTACTTTGAAAGCAAAACTATGTAAAAGACAGAAACAAGAGAACTAGAAAATCAAACTCCTTAATCAATGGAGCTGTAAATTGTAACTCATTAATATAGTGTTTGGACATGGCATGATACATATTTTAAGTGTTGGTCAGGATAGTGTGAACAACAGATGTTGTATTGACCTTCTGAACAAATGTAATCTCAATAATTATTCATAAGTATTCAAAATGTCTTACTACTATCAGAGTACATCTGGATATTAAAGTTAAACCAGAAAGGAAATAAGTGATACATATACCAAAGTTACTGGAAACAATGCAACAACAGGGCAATAAAGAAGTCCACCTAACAATAATGCAGCATGGTTAAATATAAATAAATGTTGAATGTTCTTTAAAGGCCCCAAACAGATGTCCATCCTATTATCAGAATCACAACGTAGGTACTAACCTGCTCTTTTTTGTTGTTGTTTTCATAGTATGAACTATGAAAAAAAGATTTCAGATTAGCCTGGTGAGTTCTGAAGTTGATCCTCACGCCTGAGAACTAATGCTGATTTAGAGGCCTTCCTCAGTGTTGGAAATGCTAGAAGGAAAACAAAACCTGAACTTATTTAGGGCAGTGTCCCAGAAAAAATCAAAAAGTCATCTCAGTGCAAGAGGATGAGACCTCATATTCTGATTTCTGCTCCTAGGACTATCCTTCTTTTCCAGTCATGTTCTCCCATAAAAATGCACATGGGCAAATGCACATGGACAGAAGTTGAACTATGTAGGGCTGCTAAGATGATGAAGGGCCTGGAACGGCTGTTGTGTGAGGAAAGCGTAGGGCTACAAAGATGATGAGGGGAGTGGAGCATCTCCCTTATGAGGAAAGGCTGAGGGAGCTGGGTCTCTTTAGCCTGGAGAAAAGGAGACTGAGGGGTGACCTCATCCATGTTTACAAATATGTAAGGGGTGAGTGTCAGGAAGATGGAATTAAGCTTTTTTCAGTGATGACCTGTGATAGGACAAGGGGTAATGGGTGCAAATTGGAGCCTAGGAGGTTCAAGGTGAATATCAGGAAACATTTTTTTCCTGTGAGGGTGCCGGAGCACTGGAACAGGCTGCCCAGAGAGGTTGTGGAGTCTCCTGCACTGGAGTCATTCCAAACCCGCCTGGACGCCTTCCTGTGTGATGTACTCTGGGTGACCCTGCTCTGGCAGGGGGGTTGGACTGGATGATCTTTCCAGGTCCCTTCCAACCCCTATAATTCTATGATTCTATGATTCTATGATTCTATGAAAGGCTCAGGGAGCTGGGGGTGATTAGCTTGGAGAAGAGGAGGCTGAGGGGAGATCTTATTGATGCTTATAAATATCTAAAGGGTGGGTGTCAGGAATATGGGACCAGGCTCTGCACAGTGGTGTCTGGGGACAGGACCAGGGGCAATGGCCACAAGCTGGTGAGCAAGAGGTTCAGCCTGAAGATAAGGAAGAACTTCTTTACCATGAGAGTAACAGAGCCCTGGAAGGGGCTGCCCAGGGGGGTGGTGGAGTCGCCATCTCTGGAGACTTCCAAGGCCCACCTGGATGTGTTCCTGGGTGATGTCCTCTAGGTGATCCTGCTCTGGCAGGGGGGTTGGTCTAGACAATCTTTTGAGGTCCCTTCCAACCCCTAACATCTGTGAACCAGTGCTGCGTTCTTCGTTCTGTGCAGGTAAGACCTGTGCTTCCAGTTGTCTTCTCACTCCAACAAGAGGGACCTGGACTCTTCTCTCTGCCACCCCTCAAAACACCCTGTAATTTTGATGGATAGGCAAGCCTCCTCAAGATAAGGAGGACGTTGAGCGTAGCTTTTGGGATACTTTTGGTATCATTATGTGCTGAAAAAAAGAGATTACTTTCCTCCACTAGGTATGTATCCACAACAGAAGGCCAGGCACTCTGAATACCACATGGAAGTGCCCTTTGTTTTTCCTTTCAATTCCTCATTTAGGCAACAGAGAGAGATGAGGTGTAGCTTGGGTTTCCACAGTGGCTCCCAGACACCTTCAGAAGTTAATTCTTCTTTCCATTGTCTGCAACAAAATGTGTTCTGGGGCCATAGGTGTGAGCATAGTACCACTATTAAATTACAAACAGTATTTAGATGGATTTTAATGACAACTGACAGTCTTTTGAGAAGGTAAATACTAAACAGTAAAACAAGCAAAGTGATTAAGCAGCCTATTTGTGTGTTTGAGCATAGTGAAAATGTGAAACACTGTGCCCTGTGATTAGATCACATAATGCCATATTGTATTTTTTTTTCCCCAGAGACAACAGTGATGATTTATTGGATAAGATTTAAGCTATTTTTCAAACAAATTGTGATCACTTGTGTTACTGTGGAAGTGTCAATACATAGCAGTTGACTAAAAATACATGTACTGAACAAAGAAAACACTGAAGAAGTAGAAACTGGAGAGGTTAGCAGCTCAGTGTGTGTGTGTCTATCTTGTTGAGCTATTGGGCAGTAATTCTAGGATACTTCAGTATACTGAGCTAGCAGAATTCTCTGTGCATTCTAAAGGAATAATCTGCTTATTTCTGATGATAGGAGAGTTTTTAAAAACTAAGTTGTACCTGAAGAAATAGCAGGGATTTATTTCTCCAACTATCAAATGTTGTAGTTGTACTTTGCAATAGAAAGGGAGATTTTATTCCCAATGAGCTTGACAGGATTCTTCTGTTTGCAGACTCCCTGTTCTATTTGCAATATGCATTATAATTATTTTTTCTTAGTATTGAAAATATGTTTAACAATGTTGTGCATACACAAGCCAAAGAAGAGTAATTATTATCAGCCAATGTATTCTAAATAGTGTCATTCATGATATGACACAGAACATTTGCAATTTAACAATTATTAAATCTTGTTGTAAGGTATAACTGTAATTTCTCCTGTGTTTAAAATATTGCTTTCAACCTTAATAAATTAAAATCTAGAAAGAGAACCAGTATTAAAAGTTGTCTGTCATTTTAGGGAATGGAATCAAATTTCCTCTTGCCAAAGCAGTTATTAGATCAACAACTGCCTTGCACCTGACATTCATTTGTGTGCAGCCTAACTGACAATGCACCTCTTACTTTCTTTGCAAAGCCTACAGTTGTGACAGGTGTGGAGTGATTTGGAAAATGTACAATATTATGGACACAAGCATTATGATAGACATAGAGAACATTGGTGCTGGAGAAATGATGGTGATGGGGTCTTTCTTCTCTGAACTGCCTCAACTTTGATCTAATAAGTCCTTTATTAACCTCCCACAAATTCTACAAACTTCAGATTCTTACAGGGTGTCTGAGAATGAGCTGAGGTTTCATGAGCTGGTTTTTTGGCATTGTTTTTATTCTGATCCTTTTATTAACAAATTTACTCCCATTTACTTACACAGGGATCTGCATTCTTCTCCAGTGTATGTTAGAGATTGTGTTGTATGAACAAATACAGGTGATGATCACAGTTATTATAGAATTAATTGAAGACAATGTTAATACAGTTACTGGATTCTATGCTTGCTTTGTGGTGGACTAGTTTTGTATACTGAAAGCAACAAAATTAATTTAGTAACCCTTAAAAAGGCATTGAGCCAAGGCTAAGGTAAAAAAAGTCATGTATTGCAATAAAAGCATTGCAAACTCATTTAAGCTTGCCTGTGGATAGATTCCCTTTGTAAGCCATACAGAGCAATAAAAGCAAGTTATTAATTGAGGAAAGTATTGGACAGGAATGTGTCTGTACATGTGGTTGATTAGAAGCATTATCCATGAAGGAAAGGAGAAGGAAAGGGGCAGAAACTGAGTAATCTCAAGAGTGCTGGATAATCACCTTTCATTCTGACTAATTTCCAGGCATAATCATCAGCCCAGTAATTCACAAAACAACACGGTGTACACGAGGGAGTTGGTCCTTACTGTCTGGGCACCAGGATACAGACTTTTCCCTTTCACCTTAGAGATGCAGCTTGAAAGACTGTGTCAACTCCCTGGGGAATGGGTCTCTTCCACAGACACTGGATTCTTCCCATTTTTATTATGGTTACTGGAGAAAGGATGGTACTTTTACTGTCTCACCCTAAAGTAGGTATCTAAAATGGGTCAGAGGGGTTGTATATAAACTACCTGTTCCCCCTCCCCATAAGTTACAAAGTGAATCTCATCAGCTGGCTCTGATATAGATGCCTACTTGACAGACATCTAAAGTGATGTGAGATGTATTTCACCAAAGGATTTCACAAACCCATTTATACCCAGCACAGAACTGCCTCCCTTTTGAAAGGGAGTGAATTGTTCATCTACTGTTGTAATTGTTTTTCACTCTTATGGGTGGATCATGGAAGTGAAAGGATTTCAAGAACAGGAATGAGTGATGATGGAATGGTGCTGGGAGAGGACCAGATCAAACCCCTTTAAAATTCTAAATGAGAGAAGCAGATTTTAATCTCCATTAGGACTGGCCTAGCTTTCTGAACCAAGAAATAAATATTATCATGCTGTCTCACTGTACAAGCTAAAAAAATCCCTCTGCTTAAAAGAAAGACAAAACAAAATTATCAGACTGGAACATGCAAACATAATGGAAAGCCAACCAAATTTTCTGAAGGAGAGAGCAAGTACAGGATAATTTCACATTCCAGAAAATATGAAATTTCCTGTTCACCAAGACATATTTTAACATTTTCCTGGCTCCATTTCAGACAACAGAATGCCTTTGAGACAGTCTGGATGTCTACCACAACAGATGTCTATTACAGGTATTGTCAGCTTCTCAGATAAAATCCAGAGCTAGCATTCACAGTACTGGAATGAGCAAAATGAATATGTTTCTGTTACAAACCACTGAAAAATCCCAACCCTTTCAACTCCAATTTCAATGATGCAAGCAGTGTGAACAGTAAATAATTGCCTCAGTTTTTACTAGGAAGACTGGCCTCTGCAAATCCGAGATCACTGAGATTAGAGGGAAAAGTCTGGAACAATGAAGACTTACCATTGTTGGAAGAAAATCAGGTCAGAGACTGCTTGAGCAAACTGAACATACAAAAATCCATGGGCCACTGTAGGAGCCAACCACAAGTGTTGATGGAGTTAGTCAATGCCATTGTGAGGACATTTTTGATAATTTTTGGGTGATCGTGGTGACTGAGAGAAGTGTCTGAGGGCTGGAGGAAAGCAAATGCCCTTCCTAACTTCAAGAAGGACAAGGAGGATCCAGGGAACACTGAACAATTTTACACATGATGCAGAACAGGGAGGAGTGGCTGACACACCAGAAGGCTGTGCTGCCATCCAGTGAGACCTGGACAGGCTGGAGACTTGGGCAGAGAGGAACCTGATGAAGTTCAACAAAGACAAGAGTAGAGTCCTGCACCTGTGGAGGAGTAACACCATGCACCAGGATAGATCAGAGTTGACCTGCTGGAAAGCAGCTCACAGAGAATGACCTGGGAGTCCTGGTGGACAAGAAGTTAATCATGAGCCAGCATTGTGCTCCTGAGGTGCATTAAGAAGAGCGTGACCCAGCAAGTCAAGGGACGTTCTCCTCTCTCTCTACTTTGCCCTAGTGAGGCCACCTCTGGAGTACTGTGTCCAGTTCTGGGCTTCCCAGTTCAAGACAAGCAAGGGACAACTGGAGAAAGCCCAGTGGAGGACTATCAGATGATTAGGGGACTGGAGCATACCTCTAATGAGGCAAGGCTGAAAACCTGGGTCTCTTTAACCTGGAAAAGGGAACCTCTGGAGTACTGTGTCCGTCTCTTTTCAGTGGTGCCCAGTGACAGGACAAGGAGCAACAGATGCAAACTGGAACACAGAAAGTCCTACCTGAACATAAGGAAAATCTTCTTTGCTGTGGTGGTGATGGAATACTGGAAATACTGCAGAGGAAGTTGTGTAGTTTCCTACTTTGGAGACTTTCAAAACCTACCTAGTCATGTTCCTGTGCAACCTATCTAAGTGAACCTGGTGTAGTGGTGGACTTGGAGTAGACCAACAGATGCAAACTGGAACACAGAAAGTCCTACCTGAACATAAGGAAAATCTTCTTTGCTGTGGTGGTGATGGAATACTGGAAATACTGCAGAGGAAGTTGTGTAGTTTCCTACTTTGGAGACTTTCAAAACCTACCTAGTCATGTTCCTGTGCAACCTATCTAAGTGAACCTGGTGTAGTGGTGGACTTGGAGTAGACTATCTCCAGCTGTGCAACCTATCTAAGTGAACCTGGTATAGTGGTGGAGTTGGAGTAGATGATCTCCAGTGGTCCCTTCCAACCCTTACTGTTCTGTTATTCTGTGACTGAAAACTGCTTGAATGGCTCAGATGGTGGTGGTTAATGGCACAAAGACGTGTTGGAGTACAGTAACAAGTAGTGTTGGAGTGCAGTAACAAGTAGTGTACCCCAGGGGTCAATAGTCGGTCTGGTCGGGTTCAATATCTTCAATAATGACTTGGATAATGAGGCAGTGTATCATTAGTAAGTTTGCAGATGACACAAAACTGGGAGGAGTGGCTGATACACAAGAGGGTAGTGAGGGGCAATCCAGAGGAATCTTGACAGGCTGGACAAATTGTCTGACAGGAATCCCATGATGTTCAACAAAGAGAAGTGCAAAGTCCTGTATCTGCATAGCAACAAGTCCATGTACCAGTACATGCTGGAGGCTGACTAGCTGGAAAGCAGCTTGACAGAAAAGAACCCGAGGGTCCTGGTGAACACAAGGTTGAACATGAGCTAGTAGTGGGCCTAGAGAGGTCTTGTAACAAAGAGGGTAAACAGTATCCTGGGTGGCATGAAGAAGAGCATTGCCAGTTGGTTGAGAGAGGTGATCTTTCCCCTCTCCTCAGCACTGATGAGGCTACAGCTGGAGTACTGTGTCCAGTTCTGGGCACCCCAGTACAAAAGACATATGGAGACAGTCCAGCAAAGGGCCATGAAGGAACTGGAGCATCTTTCATATGAGGAAAGTCTAAAAGCCTGAAGAACACAAGGATCAGGGCGGATCTCATCATTATGCAAGAATATCTGCAAAGACAGCACAAGGAGGATGGATCCTGGCTCTTTTCACCAGTTCTTAGTGACAGAGCAAGAGGCAATGGGTACAAACTGAAACATGGGAGAATCCATCTGAACACTAGGAAACACCCTTTTACTGTGAGGGTGACCAAGCACTGGCACAGGTTTCCCAAGGAGGTTCTTTTCTACTATAACTTTTCCATCTGGTACATATTTTTCCTCTAACATATAAATATTGGCATTAAATCTTTGTCCCATTTCCCCCTCTAATTCCCAGACCTCTCTTTTGAAACTTGTTTATGAGACTGCTGTTCCCTTACTGGTTTCATATTGCAGATTATTTCTGCCTAAGTGCTGTACCTTGTATTTCATCCAATTTTTAGGCCATTTCTCCAATTTGTCAAGATCATTTTGAGCTTTATTCTTGCCTCCACCTTTGTGATGTCTCTCAGTTTCATGACATCTGCAAATTTAATAAACGTATTTTCCATTTCAATTCAATTTCAGTTCAATTTGTTAATAAAAACATTGAACAGAACTAGACCCATGACAGACCCTGTATATTTCCATCTGACCCTTCCTTTTTTTTGGCAATGAATATTGCCAAGGACTCTGTGGGTACTGTTAGCAAAGCTGTCTAACACTCACCTGGTAGTTTTCATCCGGATTACAATTCCAGAGTTTGTCACAAGAGACAATTTGAAATGCCCTCTGAAAGTCACTATATGACATCTACTGCTTCTCCCCTGTTCACAGTTCCTGCAGTTCTGTCATGGATGGAAATTAAGCAGGTTTGGCATGATTTATTCTTGACAAATCAGTACTGTCTTTTATTTGTTTCCTCGTTATCTTCTAGGTGTTTAGAAATAGGTTTGATTATTTGGTAAAAAAATGTTTCCAGGAATTGAAATTAAGCTAGAAATTCTATAGTTCAGTGGCCTATCTCTTTTTTATGAAAATGTATTCTTCAGGTTTTCTACCATTTTATTTATGCTCCACAGTTTCTCAGAAACAACCCTGGAATGTGAAGGCAGCTGTGTTTTGCTACATCCTACTTGTCCACCTTGGCTACAGCTTATCTTCCACCCCCAATCACAAACGTGCCATTTACCATTTCTGTGTTAAACAGAAAGAGTTATTATTGGTAACCAGAAGTTACCATTTTATGCTCTGGGTTTTTTTTGGGTTTTTTTTTTGGTCAGAGATTTTTGCTACATCCTACTTGTCCACCTTGGCTACAGCTTATCTTCCACCCCCAATCACAAACGTGCCGTTTACCATTTCTGTGTTAACCAGAAAAAGTTATTATTGGTAACCAGAAGTTCCCACACCATTTTATGCTCGGTTTTTTTTGTCAGAGATACCCTGATACACTATAATTTGCTTAGATTTAGCCAGCAAACCTGCATCAGTGATTATCCTCTTTTGTTTCAAGCGAAATAAGCTGGGATAGCTCATTTTCATCTTCAGCTGAAACTCTTTAAGACAACCTGGCTCACTTTGACTAAAATGAGTTAGAAGGCACTCACATCGTGATGTGAAGGAGAAAGTGATTAGCAGCTGGGAACAGGATAAGGGTCATTACCTCTGCAAGCAGCACAGCTGGAGAAGGAAGGCGACATGTGTTCTGGCTTCAGTTTTCTTCTAGCTGTGAAAATCTAGCATTTCAAGAGATATTAGCATTGAACACTGGACTTTTTCACTATCTTATTTTCAAAAACATCTTGCTGTCAGCTAATACATCCAGGTCTTTCTTTTCCCTTGCTACTTCTATCTAATCAGTTATTGAAAGCAGAGGAAATTTTACAGCTTTGTCCTCTACAGAATAATGTTATTATCTCCCATCTGTCTGTATCTCCAGTTCTGAAGATTATCACATTATTTCTATACGATATTCTTACTCCTACCACATGGAATTATTTTTCTGAATGTGATGTTGTATGCAAATATCATCCGCTCATTGTTTTGGTTTTATGTGGAGATTAATAAAAGCATTAAATACAATTTGATCTAAGCCAAGTCCTTTCACCTGAATTTCACTAGAATGGAAGGCCTGTATTTTCCTTCAGCACAATCCACCACAATCTCCCCTTCAGCTGTTGATTTACCCCTGCCACATTTTGTTTAGTATTCCTATCTTTTCCAGTTTTAGACATAATTTATGAGTAAAGTTCAAGGACACATCCTTTAGGAATGATGCACAGAATGTTTTTCTGATGTGCCCATGAGACCATGTGATGAGCTCCAAAAAGCTGGAGGCCACAAATTGAGGTAGATCTATTTCTCTGACAAAGGCAAAGTGCTGTAGAAGTTACTTTTTAGTGACTCCCTCAACATCCTCATCTATCATTAGATTCTGTTTTTTTCTGCCATTAATTGTAGGATTTTCACAGCCCTTCAGTGGAAGAATCAAAATATCAAACAGGCAGGATCTCCCATAAACTGAAATTCTACATAGGAATAGCTCTAACACAATTAATTTGGCAAATACTTGAGACACTTATCTAAACTTCAAAGTCAATAAAGATAAAAAATTGAACCGGGAGCAGCTTGAAAAACATAAAATGCTTGAAACCTGAACTGGATAAGTAATTAGAAGGAGGACATCATAGGCTGCAGGCTCTGATACAGGTTGGAAGGCCCCTTTTTATTTTTAAATTTATTTGACTAATCCAAGAAATTTGTACTCCATGGTAACAGGCAGAAAAATTCACATGCTATTTAACCCTTCTCTTTTTCATAAATACAGTTCTTCATAAGGAATTTGTTTTAGGAAATGCCTTTCAGTGGCTTTCAGGCAGCAGTAGGAGAAAAAAATCATTCTTGGACAGTTCTTATTGCAGTGATGGTTTCTTATCCCCAATAGCTTTAACAACCATAAATAAAATACCGTATGGAAACACTCAAAAGATCTTTTACATGTTGGGTGGTAACACTATTTCAAGGTTCCACTTTTGGAAAAGAGTGACCTTTACACTTTAGTGATGGCCCATCACAGCCCTCTGTGTAAAGGACTTAAACACAGCTTTTCAGTGAAGGATAAGTGACATTGTCACTCTTGATGAGAAATGTTGATAATTCACATACATAAATTCACCTGAGGCAGAAATATAAGTGCAACAGTACCCGATTTAATACAAAACCAGAAAATAAAGCTGAGGTTTGTATCGTAAGTAATATGGGGGTAGAAATCTATAAATGGACAAAATAGAGTGTCCTCATTACTCAGAAAACACCACAAGAATTTTCATCTGGGTTACGTACATTACCTAGCTAGAAATACCCTTACAAGGTAAGTTGTTGCAGTGCCCCTCCTGGAGACAGAGGTTTCTGTTGCCTCTTTGTCCCCAGACAGGGGCACACATCCAGAATTTTCCACCTTTCCCAGGTTGTGGTTGGCTTAGCCACCACAAGACCAATCCCCTAACACCCATTGGACCCCTGAGTTGTTGGTGACCCATCCAGATATCCTTACAGGACAATGCCTTTGTAAACCCACCTACCTACCTGTTAAAAACCCCTGGCCCCAAGGCCACAGGCTCTTTCGCTTCTCCCCTGGGGTGGGTGCTGTTTCAGTGCCTGCCTCAGGTGTTTTTGTTTGTTATTTTCATGTTATTAAAACCTTTTATTTTGGAAGAAAGCCATCGTTGCCCATCCCTCCTTCACTCGCCACTGTCCTCCTCTTCGCTGAAGACCACCCGAGGTGCTACTGGGGTCCCACTGGGGGTGTTTTCTTCCCAGGCTAAACCAGCGGGTTTAAAACCCCCTCAAAATATATTTTTGATTAGTTATAGTAAGTTTGTAAGTTACCTTGCACGTTAGGTACCTGAACAGATAGTACGTTTGTTGTAATGCTTTCTTAGATTCATACACTGTTGTCAAATCTAATAAAGATAGTTTAGATTGTGAATGTAAACCCAAGCTTCAAGAACTGAAGCTAAGCCAGTTTTTGTGCTGCTATTTTGTTGGCACATGATCTAAATATTTTCCTTAGGTTTGGCTCCTACTTTTAAACTGGAAGGTATTCAGGCTAATGCTCAGTTAGGGGATATGTTCTCTTTAATAATGGAGAGGTCAACCAACCACAGTTAGCATAACTAGAGGTCAGTACAAGAGCTATTGTTTCTGGCTGTGATATATTTTTTTCCTTGGCATAAGGATTTTCTTAGCATAAACTTAATTGCTAACAATGGGTTCCCTCAGAAACGTTTTGCCAAGAAATTAACTGCATGTATCATTAATGAAGTCAGTGTTTCTGCATCACTGTTCATAGAAAATATTAACACAAATAAGGCAATAAACCCAGGAGATTCTATCAAAGTAAATGTGCTTAAGTACTTTTCTCCAGAAAGAGAAAGCAATAAAATTATTGTTGCTCTTCACATTTTTTTTCTGAATTTTTCTGTTTTTCCAGCAGCTTTATCTTGCTTCTCTCTATTTCTTAATCTTTAGAAGTACATTTTTCATGCTGAGTACCTGGCTCAGACTGAAATAAGGTGGAAAGCTTCAAAAGAACAAGTTCAGCCTATTCTAGGATTATAATGACGAAAAAATGGGTTTGCACATTAACTTTCTAGTCATTAAGCTTATTTATTCTCTTTGACAAACGAACAGAGCCATAAAATCAAGTGATGGAGAACAGATTTTTCACCATTGATATGAAAACAGCTCTTGGCGAACCAAGTCATGAGCTTTTCAAGAAGTCTCAGTTCACACCTACCATACAAGAACCTGTTAAAGCTCTGACAGCAATATTTAGCATATCCTGAGCACACCCCAGCTGCTGAAGGTTGTGAATGTGTGTGACCATGTTGTACAGAACAGGACTTTCCCTGAAAATCCTGCCGCAGGCCACGAGTGCTGGATAAAAACATCTTTTCTCTCTCTCTTACTCTCAGTAATCCAGAGGTGTCATTCCTACCAGCTCTCTCAGTAGTCATCCTATCTGTTTTGGGGTTTAAATCACTTGAATGCCACCTTGAAGAAGACAATCTGTGAAGACCAATCACTGCCAAATTTCGTCTCAAACACAAGGAAAATAATTTCAATATTCACTAGCTAATCATAATTTTTTTTTCCTGTATTAGAATTACCCAGGAACAGCTACAGTGCTTTCATACACTTCTCAATCTGAATGGGTTCACACTGTAATTGTGAGTTCTTTTTCAAAATCCTCAAGGATACACAGAATTGCTGCATGCTCCTGTGTGCACTTGACATTGGCTGGAATCATGATCTGAACAATCGAGCTATAATAAAGTGTAGACTTGTAAGTGAATGTTGTTCTTCACTCCTTTATGTCTCAGTTCCTTGCAAATGAGGCAGAGCCAATGTTGCCCTCTTCACTTCAGGTTATGAAGATAAGTTCTTCATTAGTGTTTGAAAAATTCCAGGCGTTGTGATGCAAACAGCAAAGAAACAAGAAGTAAACTCGTAATTCTGGATGGAGAATTTGAGTGGGTCAGGACCCATTCACTGAGAAATTGAGTATTTATTTGCTGACTCTCTTCTTAAACTATCAAGATAAATGGGATAAAAGCTCCACAAGCAGTTTCTTTTTTCTTTTTCTTTTTTGGAATGATTTATTCTGAAAATGTTAGCCACAGCACATTAAAAATCCTTTTCAGTCAACTTCCTTCATGAAGAAAGGAAGAAGCTGACAGGAGGTGTATGTTTGCATCTAGTCCCAGCAGGGTGCTGGCATTCAGCCAGAGTATGCACCAAGAGCCAGACCTTCAGAGGGACTCTGTAGGGTGTACAGAGCTTGTAGGAGCAGGGAACTGAACTCAACCACCTCAAAAGCCTCTGCCATTCTTACGATAGCAATCTGGGCATAAGCACATTTATCCTCAGAGCAATAAGAAACTCTTCAGAGCACCAGAACATTTGTGTCTGATTTTGAATACAAGAAGCCTGGACTAATCAGCTTCTTCACATGGGGAAGAGCTACAAAAGATGGGAGTTTTGCAGATACCTTTACAGAAACAGAGTACATTCTCCTCTTGAAAAGCTGCAGTGTAATTTTATGATAAGCAATAAAATCAGAGCCATGACAGCTAGTAAATTACTTTGAGATATTTCTGTTTGATAGTTTTTTTACACTGAAACCACTGTGTAAGAGTAGCAAGTGCTGCAAATCCATACACAATTATTTTAAGGATGTAATTTCAAGGTACATATTGTGCTTTGCCTCCATGGAGATAGACAGTAAAAATTTCACTTTAACATTCTAGTTTTCTTTGTATGGCCTATAGGGAAGTAATTAAAACAAGCAGCTGCCAAGGAAGTACTGCAAACTTCTCTTAGAGAAGTATGTATATCCAATTGTATCCATCTGAACTAATAATTATGTATTATGAGCGACATGCTAACACTAAGCTTGGTGCTTCATCATTTATATTCTGCTGTTGCTTAGCTTGAAATGAACACCAGACAACTGCAAGTTATAAGGAGAGAAAAACTGTTATTCTTTGCCTAGAAAATACCCCAGTGTTAATTTTCCTATGAAAAGCAATCAGTTCATATTTACAACAGGAAATCAGGTAGGCGTCATGAAGATCCTATCTCAGTGTCTTGGCACGTCAGTACACAAGTTTCTACCTATGTGATTAAAATAAAATTAAACAAGCAACAGTTTTTGCTAGTGGTAGAGATTTCTTGCCTTTTAAAACTGAGTTCTGTCAGAATACACTATAAGAAGACATGGATAAAACTTCTGAGTTATTTTTATTCTCATCAGAAAGTATCCAGAGCATTACCATTCATCACCAGAACAGAGTCTAAAACGTATAATCTTTTCTAGAAGCACCCTGAGTAAAGTGAAGAGAAAATGAGACCACACTTTATAGATGCCAGTCTCCTTCCATTTGTTACAGCAAATGTTGCACTCACAAGTCCATCAGTCCAAAATAAGGAACAGCACAAAGAGAATGCATGATTACAGAAAAACTGCCTGCCATAGAACTGAGACAATTCAGTAATGTAATGTCACATAATTACTATCTATAACACCAAGTTTGGGATAATTCAGAATTATACTTGAATGTTATAAATCCGTCTTTTTTTTGTGTACTATTTGCATATGTATTTGTACATATATCTTTGATTGCAATAAAAGTTAACTAGACTCTTAATATACTTGTCAGACAACTATTGAACAAAAAATATAGAACAATCCAGGGACTGCTTATCAACTCCTCCTTCAAGTTCAGTTCTAAGACACAAATATGATCACTTCATTTTTCCCCTTTGGTCTCATGAATCCTTCAGTCCCAGCCCCACATTGACCCAGCTCCACGATTAAAGGCCATCTCTTCCAGGAGCCAACCTGTAGCCCTGACATTTGGGCACTCTGCTAGAGAATCATTTCTCCCTCGAGCAGCACTGGAACCCAAATGTCCTGCTTACTAAGCAGACACTTCTGGCAAAAGCCACCACCCCTTTGGGGGAAACAAAGTAATCTCAGTCCTGAAATCTCAGAACATCTCTGGCAGAGTTCTTGCAGGACCCCTGTGTCAACACACTATACACATCTAGATTGAATTCAGACTTGACCTATACAAATTCAATCACTTCAGTGTTTTGTTGTTTGGGGTTTGTTTGTTTGTTTGTTTGTTTGTTTGTTTTTTCCTAAGCGTTGGCACTTTGGGCATCCTGAGTCTCAAACAAATCAGTTTGACTCCACTGAATTGGTTCTATGAACGAATTCCCATGAATGTTCCCATCTCCCCTTGCTTTATACTTCAGGTTTGTAGGAGTTTGGTAAACTGAGGCACTGTACAGTTAAGTCAGAAAGGGTCTCAGTCACACTTTGTTGCATACAGAGTGGCTGGCTAAGCCAGACTTTAGGGAGAGAAGGGTACCTGGAAAATGCAGTCTCTCTGCCAGACTTAAATGTCTGCTGAAGAAATACTCTATGAAGTGTGTGCCTGTGAAACTAGGATTCAGAGCCCAACATTACCTTCATGCTGTGCCATCACCACCCTGCCTCTGAGTACAGACATCTGAAGGCACTTGTCAGTCATTTGATCCTAGTGATTGTACAGCCTCTCCAGTCAGACTGTCACCGTGCCTAACAATCAGCACAAAAATACCAGGGGCTATGAATCCCTCCTACAGGGAAGCACCTGATAAGGAACTCCACCTCAACCTTTCCCTCTCTTCCCTGCTACTGAGAATTTCCATATTAATTAATCATATTTTCAATATGCTAGATCATCAACATTCAAACAGTGATGAAGTAGGTGAATTGATTAAATGGTTTGGAACAAAGTGCCACTAATTTGAAAATAGTATGTGTTTCAATCAGTCCTTGACTGCAAACAGTGCTGACAGCCAGATGATCTGGTGCTTGATCAAGATCACCTAATGACACTCTCATGAAAAATTATTTAACTAGGGATGCATCCACATGTCATCTGCTCAGACCATGCTCCAGGATTGTTCTTGCATTACTCACTGGTGTCAGAAAGCAGGCTCTGAAGAGTCATGAACTTTCTTTCCTCAGCTACTGAGCCATAGGCTTCATCCCATATTGCAGGAAAAATCCTGACCTCAGCTGTGAATGCTTTCCAGAATCCTCAGCTGGGCAGTGGTTACTGATGCACTTTGATGTGATGTTTTCAATACCCAAGAAATTCCAAATGCAGTCATATATCTCCTAGCATCAGAAGCTACCATCAAGCTCATTTTCCAGTGGTTTCCTATGAAAGAAAATATATATATATGGAAAAAAGACTTTCTGTGAATCTTTGCAGCAGAGTTTGTGGACAGCATAGTACACTCTGAAACAGATAAATCCACATGGTAGAGCACACCATTCATCAGACACCTCAGCTCTGGCACTGCAGCAGTGTAACCATAATCATACAGTAGAGCATCTGGATGAACCAGCCACACTTTCATATCAGATCTCCCCCACTGATCTGCCCTTTTACTGCTCTTTGTGCAGAAACAGCAACAGACTGTGTATATGGTGTCCACACAGAAATACCAGTATATTGACAGTAGCTATATCTGCTTTAATAACTTTAGACAAACTGTATATGTACCAGATGCTAGACTGTTAAATCTGGCCCCTCATGAGAATAATTTTGGTACCTATTCTCCAAAACACATAATCAGGTTCAAAGTCTTGGCCCAAGGGTGGTTTTTTATGGCCTATACCCAAGACAGAAGGAGAACAAAAATCTATAGGTCAGAAATGAAAAGCATCAGTGACATCTGTAATCTTCCCGTGTAACAGAACATTCTACTGCAGCAATAAAATTCAGCTATGCAGGTGACATACATTTATTAGAGGCTGATCCAAAAATGCACTTAGTACTTTCCCTACCCTCCTCCTTCACCCTCCAGAAAAATGTGCCATCACAAATCTCGTCTGCTGTTGCCCGCAGTGCAGAGTGCATTTCTTTTGCCTTGCCTTCTCTAACAAAATACATCACAAGATATACATTTTTAAAATAACAAAGGAACAAAAGCTAAAACTCTCAGGAAGTAAAGAGTCCTTACTTTCTGCTGCTGAACATGTGCTGTTCCCCTGAAAGAGGAGAGGACAATAAACTGTATGTAGCAGATGCGTAGTCACAGTAATGAATATTTCTCTGGAAGGTGTTCAGGCACTTTGAGGTTAAGAAATAAGTTTCTAAATCTCCATAAAATAGAAGAGGATAGGAAAGGATAGGGTAGGGTAGGTTTTCAGGTCTTTTGCTTATTTTAGTGTTCTTTGTGCTGTCATCTCCATTCTAAAGCAACACTATTCTTTTGAGAGAAATACAATAGAACCCTGCATCTGTGGAGAATCCTGTTTACTCACAGTTCCATTATGCACTGTTTTCAGTAATTGACTCATTCCTCATTGAAAGGTGTTTTTAAATATGTGCCTTCTAACTGAAGGCATTGTGTGGCTTAAATTTCCTTGAAAGTTCATAATAAGCACAAGTGAACGAGAAAAAAACATCTTCAGGCCACTGACTGTTTGACATCTGTGACTCTTGTGTTGAAAAGCTGTTATTCAGCCTGAATGAACCAAAACGTGTCCCGTAGGAACTGGGTAAGGTGTGTGTGTTTATGTATCCTCACCTAAACAAACCTAGTTTTTGGAGCGTGTGAGAAGCTGTTTTGAGGAGCTATTGATTTGTCTGTTATTTTCTGCCACCCTTTTTGAATACTACCTTAAATCCTTGAACATTTCCCTTTTTATACTCTCAGAATTAATCATGTGCCCTTTGCTGTCTGAGCAGAGCTGAGCCCACCTGAGCATAAGACCTGAGCCCCCCATGCTTGGCATGAGGCTCTGGACTCCATACTGCTAATGTCTTCTTAATGTGCTTCTACTTGGGCACACTTTTGGAGCACTGCTGATTCTGCACATTTTCTATCTTGAAAGAGAATAATTGTGTTATCGTTTTAACCGAAATAGTAATATTCATTTTTTTTTGTTTTACATTCTCAAACACAATTTCTTAGCAAACCAACCCTCAAAGTAGTTAGGAAGCAATCCGAAAAAAAAATAAAATATTTGAAAAAGATCTCATGAAATATCTCCTGAAGGCTTTTGTTAACAGTGAAGATTGTCAAGTATTTTTATATTTATATGTATGCTTCTTTTTTAAATTGAAAGTAATTTTAAGATGTTCATTCAAGATATACACTACTCTGATATGTGTATTTCTTACTACTTTTCCTAGATCATATTTAACCTGAAAGGATACATTTTACCTTAAAAAAAACATATCCAGGATTTTTTTAGAGATACAGAGATGATAGAGATAGAGATAGAGACAGAGATAGACATAGACATAGACATAGACATAGACATAGACAGATATAGTTTAGATATAGATATAGATATAGATATATTCTTTTTAGCTATTTTCTTAACACCATGCCAGTGAATACTTTAAAAAGCTCATTTGAGCATACTCAAAGCTGTGAGCTAACTCTCTTTGGAGAGCAGTGTCCACATGTTCTCACCATCTGAGATTCTTAGCCTCTGTACTTACAGAATGACAATCCATGCTCTGATCCCACCCAAGCAGATGAAAGTGAGATGACAGTAGGTAGTTATGGTAAGAAAAATGCTTAGGGAGAAAAATAGATTGAAAAATGCTTAGGGAGCAAAATAGATTATTTTTTATTCAATTTGTTTTGGTTGCGTTGCGTTGCATTGCATTCCATTCCATTCCATTCCATCCCATCCCATCCAACTCCACTAGATGATAAAGCACTTAAGAAAACAAGTACCTAGATGGGATTGAGTAATATTGGAAAGGAGGTAGGGAGTGGGAAAGGAAAGGAATGCTGTGAGAAGGGAGTAGGAACAAGAAGAAATTCAGAGACATAAATTAAAATGAGAAAAAATTCTTGAACAACACAGGAAATTTTAGTCCAAAAAACAGTCATTAAGAAAAAAAATAATTAAAATTAGTCCTGCCGAAAATGTGGTTACTGAACAGGAATAAAGAAAAGGAGGTGGTCACGGGAGCTTTAGTAAAGTGTAGTGTCTGTGGTGGTTGGTTTTGAAATTGCAGTGAGCATGCTTTACAAAATATTAAAAACTACGAGTCCATGCTGCTCTGACTACACACACTACACAGACAAAGTCTGAATGCTTTCCCACATTAGCTGAGAAAGGAGTGGCACCCCACTCCAAGCCTGACTTGACGTTCCTTTAGGATAGTATTTATCACCTTCATTTCCTCTTTGAAAAGGTGAAGGTTATGCACTTCTGCTTTAAGAGCACTGTGGTCCAGTTCCTCCTCTGCCTGTGAACAGACCTGCCAGGCTCTGGGTATAAAGGAAATAATTCACCTTCCTGTTTTAAAGTCAGTCAGGAGCTGTTAACTCCAAATTGGCTGATTGTTTTGTCTCTGGCTTCAGGATGAACCTATCTAAGTGTCAGAACTTAAGTTGTTGAGAGAACTATTGATCGAAACTTTACAGACAAAAGTCTTTAAATCACTCAAAATGAAAGAGAGGGGTAGGGACTTCTCAGGTGAAAACTAGAGCTCTGATCTGTGGTAAAAACACTTTTAAGTGCAACCTCAATTTCTATTAAAAAAGGCTCAGAACCAGAATGCCCCAAAAAATAATGTTTGCTGGGCATTTTCATCTCCTGTTTTGTTTTGGTTTTAAACAACTTTAGACACACCATGTAAATCATTAAAAATCTATTCACTGAATACTGAAACTGTTCATTAAACATGTCATTTGCATTATAGCACTTCATTAATTATAGAAATCCTGAATAATGAAAATAATTGTCAAATAATATATTAACTAGATAATGGAAAAAAAGAGGCAAATGATATTAAGTAATTTGTGTAATAATTTAACAATATTAGCTGGAATATTACACTATCAGACAAATATTAACAGTTTACACGTATAAAATGATTTGCTTTTTCAGATTAACTCTTTCTTGGGCCTTGATAGTGTGGTCTTATGCAATGAAAGACCAAAGGTAAAAAGGGATTCCACTCAATCCACCATATGCTGCATCAAGTCCAGTGATTAAAATCCTGCTAATATAAACTCTCTGTGTTTATTATGCATGGACATACACACACATTTTCATAATAGATTCCTAGATTTACTAAAAACCTACTGAAACCTGACCTGAAAGTTTAATGACAGAAAAGAAATAACTCTTCCTACATTCAGAAATGTCAGAATAATTTTTATCCGCAATAGTTAAACAGTTAATGCAGGTATTTTAAATAATTTATAGTAGTGGATTTAAACATTTTTTCTTTAACAAAAATCACAACTAACTGAATTTGTTAACTTGGAACCGTAGTCAGAACAGTAATCCCTGTTTTTTTTTAGTATAGACACTAAATGGACAGCTCTTTTTTTGTCTGGCGTTCACTTTCAGGAGCAACATCACATCCTGGGAAAGGCTCAGAAGAAAGTAAATGGCCACATCTCCCACTGATAGTGCAGTATTTGGCTAGATTCACATGTAATTCTAAATTATTGGATTGAACTGGTGGGAAGTGAGAGGTTACAGCACTTTACTCATAGCTATCATCAGAGTACACAGGTTAATAACAGTTCACACGCCTCTCTCTGTTCTTCCCAACGTATATGAGTATTGTTCATGTTACAATTCTTTCTACATGATCCCAATGTGTTCAATAACCTCCTTCTGAGACCATGTCTACTCACTGCAGCTAAGGATTTTCCAGCAGTAAGAGCTGAGGTGAAGTGCTTTATGAAGCATTTTGCAATTTATGGCTATAGAGGTCAGATGTAAGCAGCCTTTCATTTCAACCAAACTCAATCCTAAAGGTTTTCTTTTTTTTTTCCCCAAGACATACACAATATAGCTAATGGCACTGGACTCAGTATATCTATCTCAAAAGGATTAAGGTGATAATCCCACTTACTGAACCCTGAAAGCAATTTCCTTGGTGTTCCCTATGCCACAAATTCTATATCCTCTTTCTGCCATGCTGATCATACCAGATAAATATCATGGTCTACTCAGAGAATTTAGTTCTTTTTCTTCCATGTTGTATTACACCTCTGCAGTATAAATGTTACTCAATTTGGATATGCACAGGATAAAACTTCTCATTTTAATAGATTTCATAAGTAGACTATTGTTTCCAGTGATGGTACTAGCAATCATTATCACAAATTGATCTGGTAGCTTTCTTTTTTTCTGCAGTCAAAAGGAGATTGGAAATTGAAAGTACTAATAGGAGGAAATGATACAAGAGTACTTGTGGTTTTGGTATAGGGGAGAGCTTCAGAACCAGCAAGTGCAGGAGGAAGCACCAGATCTGGTCAGGTGGGGAAGATTAAATCAAATGCGACACGGAATGGGTAAAAAACTGAAGCTGGGTGAACCAGTATGGGCAACACTTCTGGGAGACATTTCTTGTCAGGAGCTGCTAAATGGTGGGAAAAAAAAGTTGTAGGTAGGTGAAAAAGTTGCAACAATGAAATTTTGCATGGGAATGAGGCAGAACTGTGTGAACACAGTAGGTTCCTGTCTAAGAAACTAGAGCTTGTAAGGGGATCATAGAATCACAGAATAGCAGGTTGGAAGAGACATCAAGGATCATCTGGTACAGCCTTTCTTGGGAAAAGCATGGTCTAGATAAGACGGCCCAGCACCCCGTCCAGCTGAACCTTAAAAGTGTCCAATGTTGGGGACTCAATCAATTCCCTGGGAAGATTATTCCAATGGCTAATTGTCCTTGGTGTGAAAATTTTCTTCTTGCGTCCCATTGGAATCTCCCCAGGAGCAATATGCACCCATTACACCTTGTCTTTTCCATGTGACTCCTTGTAGAAAAGGAGTCTCCATCACCTTTGTAGCCACCCTGTAAATACTGAGAACATAATTATAAGGTGTCCCCTAAGGCTTCTTTTCTCAAGGCTGAACAAACCAAATTCTCTCAGCCTTTCCTCATATGGCAGGCTTCCCACTCCTTTAATCATCCATGTGACCCTTCTCTGGATGCTCTCCAGCCTGTCCACATCTCTTTTTTTTGTATAGCAGAGACCAAAACTGAACAGAAGATTCCAGGTGTGGCCTGACAAGTGCTGAGTAGAGTGGCATAACACTGGAGACACCGTTATGGATGCATCCCAACATCTTGTTTGCTTTCTTTGCTGCTGTAGCACACTGTTTGCTCATATTGAGCTTGCTGTCTGCCAGG
>NW_008619859.1:7995-22710 GCF_000691845.1 Merops nubicus | reverse complement strand
AAAAAAAACCCAGAGCCTGAGGCAGCAGCAGTGGAAGAGATGGGGGAGTACTGGTCGGAGAGCTGTTTATTCAGAGACACCACCTCTGACCCTTCCCCACAGCTGAAAATAGAATCTATTTATGTAGGTGGACGCAGATTTAACAAGCTTGATATTGTATTGTAAAAAGTTATGGAGCTTCAGTATTTGCTTAACTGTTCTTCTCTATAAATATTAATAGGCAGGCTGTCTTTTGTATAAACACAGTTTCATGACAACAGAGTGCATCCCAGCTTTGCAAAGTCCTTATCATCTCTTTGCCTGGGGTGAGTAATTTCTTTTGAGAGGCAAGAGTATTCAGACTTTCTTTCTCAACATTTATGGAAAACCAGGAAGATTTGGGGGCCTACTGGTGTATACATTCAAGATTTCAAGCAACTCACAGCATTTCAAGATTCTAATGATCTCCTAAAGATTCCTTAGTTATAATTTTTTGCCTCATTATGGAGCCTGGTATGATATAATGTGGAATTTGGACCATTTGCTTTGTACCATAGAATATCAAACCACAATATGCACAAAGGAAGTAATGGCAACAGCATATGCTATTTATTCAGTATTTTCCCCACTTTCTGCCTTATACTGTGCAAAGATTTTAATCACTGAACTAATAGGAGAAAAGACAGTAGAGTTAATTTCCCCTTTCCTCCTCTTCCCTCTCATCTTCATCATAGGTATCTACAGCAGCATTCCACTTAGAGACTGAGAAAACACTTTATTTGTGGATCTCAAAAGAGATTAGATGGAGACAGAAGCCAAAGGATGTTAGAGGTGTTTCTGGCCAGAGGGAGAAGCTGAACTTTAGAAATCTACTACAAGGTACATTTTAAAATCAACACCTTTAGCACCTCCAGAATTATATGGGAATTTTAGGATCACAAGTCCAGAGTTGGGCACCTGCAACTAGAGTCAGGCCATTGTTAGGTACCTGAGCTTTTTTATCTAACCCCAAAATACATTGCAAAGGGACACAGGATACAACTCCATGGCTTTGACCATGAACCTGACTTAAGAACAGGCTGGATGAAGCTTTTCTTAGGCCAAAATTCATCACCTCTGCAGTCATGATGGTGCCACTGCCATTCTTTGAACTGGTTCACTAGAATTAAGCCTTTGCTTAAGAGAAAAAAAAAGTGTTTTCACTGGTTTTTCTGCCAAAGCCAATGTATTGCATAACTGAAAACTTGGTCCCTTCAATACTTAAGTTGCCTGGGAGAAAGTTATTCCTTATCCCTCAGCTGATGTGGTGAGTGTGCCAGCAGCTTTTTCAGAACCCTCCTCATCCCCTGCCTCTAGCCCCAGACCAGCCAGACAGCCAAGCACTGTGCTCACCTTTAGGTAGGTACTTAGTCCCCTTAACTTGCTGCTTTCACAGCAGGCTGAAAGGCTAAGCACATACTTAAAGACAGGCAGACACTTCCCTTTCCCCTTCTTTATTACAGCACTCAGAACCAGTGAAGAACCCTAACTGTAGCCAAATTCAGGTTTCTTCTCATTCTGAAAACAAGCACAAATATTTACTTAAAATATTAATGTGTTTACCGTATCTTAACTTGGGCATAATTGCTTTAATTAAAGGAATTTATAAAAACTGTTACACCTATATGGCCTAGCAGTATCATGTGAGAATAATGGAATTTAGAGTGGCTGATTTATTTATCTTAAAATACACACTTGGAGCAAACCAGGTAAAATTATAAATTGGAAAGCAATACATACGAATGTTATATTTCATAATTTAGACTTGGATGAGTTCTGATTATACCTATAAAGGGCATACACTAGCTGATTATCATTAAACATCTTTCTTTTTCATTTTTATATTCTGTAAAATATAAAGCATGTCATTTTACTGCTTTGTGATAGACATTTTTTAGATGGTATTGACCTTTTATACAGACGAAATTCATGCAGCAAACCTTACCAAGATCTTTAATGTTGTATATACACTAACACTAATATTATGTGCTGCCTAATGGTGTATACCTGACCCTAGCTGCCACTACAGTTACTGCCCTGTCCCCACACACATTTGGTGCATCATTCTCCAGTGTTTTCCTTCCTCCCCTCCCCAGAAAATTTCCCTCAACCTGTCTCCAGTGCCTTGCAGTCAAGCGAAGTCTTCACTGACCTCTTCGTAGCCAGCTCTGCCCTCCTTAACCTGTGAACAACTTCAGACATCCCTCCCCTACCTTTTCCTTGAAATCTTATTTTCCTTTGGCTTCTTTGTCTCTTACTGCTGGTCCTACTGCCCTTGTAATTTCTTTTTTGGTGTGTTGTAGTGGTTTGCAATCACTGCTGACCACGTTACCCAACACAGCCTCACTAGTTACTGATAATTCCTGGCTGGTGAATATATTCCAGACACATGGAAAGAACCATCTTTGTCTTCCACATTGATAGAACACCAAGTACTGATCTGATTTCTAAGAAATACATGTTAATATCTCGCTGCTGTGACACAGGAACTACCTGAAGCTAAATCTGTTTCAACAATTGGTGAAGGAATGGCAACTTATTGTTTACCTTCAGTTGCTTCTTACCATCTTTATGACATTCCTTTATCTAATGTGATTACACAGCAAAATAAACAATATCAAATCATGACTTCTGTGTAGGGAAGTCTAGTCTTTTAGACTACAAGTCTGGCACAGTAGCCAAAAGCATACATAATTTAGAAGGCACTTTGAATATTGCCAGAAAAATCGTGTGAAATATGAGCGAGCTTGAAGGGAAGAAACTATGCAGAGGTTAAATTGCATGAAAAAAATCTTTCCCTGAACTATAATCCTATCAACAAATAAATAGCTTTTTTTTTTTGCATGTCAGTGGTGTGGTACAGCTCCTAGACTCAGAGACCTCGTGTCAGGAATGGATTTATTTGTGTCCTCACCTATTTAGAAAAGCAAGCAGTTGGTTACTGAAAGAAATCACATTTATGGACTCCAAAGAGGAATTCTGTGAGGTGCAAAGTTAGTCAAGCATGCTGTACAGGTCGTCTGAGTTTGATAGTAATGTGCTCACCCAGCCACCACACTCTGCCAGGTGAAGAACTAGGAGACCAACAAGACATTAATTAAGGGTTCATAAGGTCATTAAATCTTATAGCAATGGGAAAGGAGCAGAATGAGACACGTCATGGCATGAAACAAAAAAAAAAACCAACAAAGAGCAAGAATGATTTAACATTTAAATCCAATCTCCTTTATATAATGTTAGGGAGCATGAGATGAGCTTTTTGAATCTTATCTTCCAGGATTTTTTGTTCTGCAGGAAAAACTCCCCCCATAAATTCACAAAACGTTCTGGCTCTTGGTATGGTTTTACACCCTGAGAATTTATTATTCATGAAACAGGTCTTTTGAAGTACAATTTCCAAGTATTGATGTTTTATCTTTAAACAGTGAACACGAGCTCGAAGGCCCACTGACAATCACTCAGGAACAGCTCCTGTCTAGGTGAGGTCTTCCCCACACAGGGAACCTTCTGTAAATATTAGTTACTCGAGTTGCTACAGTAATACATGTAGTTAATAATTATCACAACGTGCCAAAACGGCACAGTTTGCTCCCTGATTACAATATTAAATTGCTATTGAGCTGTGGTACTTGCTTCAGGCAATACTACTGAGAAGCCTCCAAAGACTTTGGTTGGCCTCCCTGCACAAGCATGGGGAATGTGTGCCTGCACAGAAAGCAGAGGCAGCGCCGGGCTTTGCCAGAAAACAAACAAAACTCAGACAATAGAAGGAAAGTTTTATCAGAGCTGAAGTGGCCTTTCACTTGGGAACTGTCATCTCGTGAAAAGAGAAGGCACATTAGAGCTTCTCTGGCAGACCACCACCACGAGCCAGGTGACTCAAGCTGTTCATGGAGGGGACTCATGCACAGCCAGCTTGGAAAGCTTTGTTTCAGTTGCTTTTGATGGCATCTAAAAAGGAACTAAGCCACTTCATAGAAGTCCAGAGCTTCTGCTTGACGTGTCTGTGCACTCTCTTGATGGGTATTTTCTGCTGATACTTTTGCCTGTAGCCCTACAGACTGAGTGGCTGTGAATGACAAAAGGAAGCCACCATTGCTGGTACCTCGTGGCTGCACATTACAAACAAGTCTGAAACCCAAATCCTCAGCTTGAGATCTCGATTCTTTACCTTTCTATACCCATGAACCAAACTTCCCAAGCTGAAGAGTCTCCATTCAACTGTAAAATTCAGAAATGGTTCAAGCTGTCTCCTCAGATTTCAGGCATTTGGGCTGGTATCAACATTCAGACTATCTCAGGGAAGGGTTCAAGATCTGTAGTGATTTCTGAGCCTTTTTGAGAAGGGTTCAAGATCTATAGTGATTTCTGAGCCTTTTTGAGAAGGGTCCAATATCTATAGTAATTTCTGAGCCTTTTTGAGAAGGGTCCAATATCTATAGTAATTTCTGAGCCTTTTTGAGTTTTTTTACTTGAGTTTATCAGGCCCAGGCAGAAACCAGGCTAGATGAGGCTCTGAGCAGCTTGATCTAGTTAGAGATGTCCCTGATTATGGTGGGGAGGTTGGACTAGATGGGACCTTTGGAGGTCTCTTCCAGCCCAGATTCTATGATTCTGTATCCCTTATGAGATCATAGGCTATTCTCCAGCTTCTGCATCATGCTCTTCAGCTAGGTTAGGGAGTTATTATTGAAATCACTGTGCTGGGTGTTCTAACTCTCTTTTTTTTTTATGAGCTTTATGGTCTAACAGAGCTATGTGAGTTACACAGGGCAAGGCTTCCCTCCACCTTCAGAAAACATCTGTTAAATTGAAATAGTAATAATATTATGACCCCTAGAAGGGGAAACAAAAAAGAAAGGAGACACATTTACTGGCTGCTTGCCTGAAACGATGCTCAGGTACCTCAGCTGAATTCAGTATTTCATTTCAGCATTGGAAACTTCCCTCGGATGTTTCCTAAGAGAAGATACCAGTGCTAACTTGTCCTTTTTATTTATGCACTTGCTGAACTGCAGAATGTGTTTCAGGTCCCAGTTAGTCAGCCTTATACCATGGGCCTCTCGTCCAGAATGAAACGTCACTCTTAAATTAAATCACATGGATGTTCAAAAGAAAAAGACAAGGAAAAGATTGTCTCCAGGCTGCTTTCAGGGTTCTTCTGAAACCCAGGTCATAAAATCAAATAGGAAGAAACTGTTGTGTCATTAAATCTATCCTGCTATCAGCTCCTGCTTGTTTCCTACTACCTATTTTATGGGACATTAGAGTGTCTGTTTTTAAATGTCCCAGGAAAAAAATTGTATTTATGGGTTCTTTCAGTTCGTGCACCCAACTCAGATTAAGGTAGCCAGATACTGTTGCTGATTATCTTCTGCCAGGCACTGCTGAGATATTTTATATCCTGTCAACAACCCCTCTTCAAGAATGATCTGAGAAAGCAGGTAGGCTATTGCACAAGTAACAAGGGTCTGCTCTCTTTCTGCCAGTTTCTTCTTCTACGACAGCTAACACAGAAAAAGATCAAGGCTTGTCGTAGGAAACAAAAAGCAAAGAACTACCTGGTGCTCTATGTTACATTGGCAGGTACAATTAATTATTTATGCAGTAGCACTGGCAGAGCAGCAGACAGGTCAGGTTCCTGATTATGCTGTCCGTGGGCATTTCGCTGATGTATGTCAGCTTCATTCTTGGTCAAATATTATGGTCCCATCCCGCTGCCAAATGTGTCTGGCTTTTATTTGTGAGTTACCACTGAAAGAAAAGACATAGATCTGGCAGGAAGAAAAAAAAAAAAAGGCATCTGAAGCAGCATCCATGTGCTTTGTTCATTCTGAGTTGTGCAATAGTTTTGATCTGATCTTTAAGTATGAAAATGATTAGATTTGAAACTACAACGTGAGAGCTGGAATAACTATATTTAACTATATTCTGTATAATAACTATATTTAGTGTGTATTATTCCCAAGGCAAAACGAGAAACCCAGACTCTTTGAAAAGGCTAAATTTAAAGGAAAGAGGCAAGCTGGAGTTGGTATTGTTTTGAAACTGATATAAAAGTTGTTGGTATGGACTTTTTTCTAACTCTTCTTCTCACCCGTTCTATATTTCTCCCTCTTCCACGGAGTTCTAGCCAAATTTAGAGGAGAACTGCTCATCTGTACCCTGAAAACTCATGCCCTGTATTTCACAATCATCCTGTTATCCCTGGAAGCCGAGGCTGAGATGGGCAATGACTTCCCTACCTGCTGGAAGAGGCATCCTGATTGTGCATTCTGCTCCAGCCCGGCTCTGCAGCAAGTCGCGGCTGTACATGAGACTCATTATGCTTCCCCTGTTTAACATACCAATTACTTTCTGTATTTACCGTGTTTAGAGTGACTTCATGTCAAAAATTAATAATGCTAAACGTCCCTGCATGCTGAAGGGGGAGCAGAGCAGAGCAGGAGAGCGTGCGGCGGAGACGGGAGGCGGGTGTGCGGAGATGGGGATCACATCCGGATGAATTTCACAGCAGGGTCCCGCAGAGGCCCCTCTGCTCTTTTAAGGCACACTTCAGAGTGTGATAAGTAGATCTGGAGAGGTTGCAGAGCCTGAGTAATTTCACCCTGGAAACAGTGTGAACGTGGCGTGGTGCCACTCAGCTCCTCCAAGAGCTTCGCTCCTCCACAATCCTCATCGGTGTCTCCATGGTGGACAGAAGTGTTTGGGGGACAAGTAATTGTGTTTGGAGGACAAGATAGCAAGGAAATGTTTTTTTTCTTTTTAAAATGACCTTTGTATAAGCTTGGGCAATTGAGGAAGTCTTGATTCACATCTCCTGGTCCTGGGCAAACCCTTGTAATAGAAGGGGAGCTACAAAAAATCTGGGGAGGGACTTTATACACGGGGTTGTGGTGACAGGATGAGGGATAATGGCTTCAAACTGGAAGAGGGGAGATTTAGATTAGAAGTTAGGAAGAAGTTCTTCACTTGAGGGTGGTGAGACTCTCGCACGGGTTGCCCAGGAAGTTGTGGATGCTCCATCACTGGAGGTGTTCAAGGTCAGTTTGGATGGGGTTTTGCTCAGCTTTGTCTAGTGGGAGGTGTCCCTGGCCAGGGCAGGGGGGTTGGAACTAGATCATCTTTAAGGTCCCCTCCAACCCAAACCATTCTGTGATCTTCCTCTTCAAAACTCTGGAGTCCACAAAGCATTTTACCCAGGCTGGGTTTTTAACATTTTCTTATTTTTCTTTCTTTGGACAGCTAATCCATATCATAGCAAACAAGCTGTTTTTAGAATAAAACCACTCAGTGGTGAGAGCATGTTTGCCCTCTTGTAAATACAACCTCCACTAAGAAACCTGTATTTGATACTCCATTCAGTAAAGTTTGAGGAGATGCTTCATGTGCATCTTTGCCTTTCTCAGGGCCAAATCCTGAGCTCTTTGCTTGCTTCTTTTCCACTTAAATTCCCATTTGCTTCAGTGGAAGATTGCTTTTCATGGATTTCTGCTGTTTCACTGGAACTTTTCTCCACTCAGCCATGCTCTGTAGGCAAAGCAAGGTTCTTTCCATCTAATGCATCACTTGTAAGCCATCAAACCTCTGCCAGTGAAGATATGCAAGAATCTTTGCTGTGCAAACATCACTGGCCTCTTACACGAGGAGAAATTCCACTCGTGCCAACACTAAAGCTGAAAAAGGGAGAGATGCAGGAACCCTTGTTAACAATTTCTGTGTGCACTGACTGGCCTAGTAACTGTTCAGGAGTACAGAGTTTTATTAATACTACAATAAAGAGGAACCAGCTCACTTGTCCTGAAGAGGGTTGGTTTTGCAGGGCTAGAAACAATAAACTTTTTTGTTCTGAGTCCAGGCAGCGATGATTCTCAGCACACCACAGCAACAGATCTGCTGAGTAAGGAGGTACCAGTTTTATGACATCGCTTTCAGAACAAGACAGACATCAATCTTTTCCTCTTAAACAAGCTCAGTGTTATTCTTCCACAGAAAGGTCAACAATACATGATAGAAAATCTAAATCACTGCTTCATTCTGCTTGGGCTGGCTGTGTGAAAGACAGAGTCAGTTTAGAGGTTACAGGCCAGAGGTCTTCAAGGAGGATCTTCCTCTTTCAGTGAGAGCATTCACGTGGGCTAGAAGACACCATTCCTGCACTATTTTAATCAAAGGGCTTGCCCCTCATCCAAGATGAATGTTTTATTTCATCATGATCTAGGGCAGACCCAATTTAGGGAGCATCACAGATTTTCACAGGATCTCCACAGACATTTCTCAGCATGGCCTGAGTTTTTACTCCCTAAGACATGCACTAAGAACTGTCTACAACAGAAATTGTGCTACAAGACCTAGCTTCTTGCTGTAATTACAGGATTTGGTAAAGAGAGGTAATTTGTAACTGCTCAGAGTTATGAATAACTCAATAATTTCAGGGCAGTTCACTGCCTGGACCTGGAGGAACCTCTGTCTTTGAATCTTAATAGATATTTTAAAGTAATCTCATCACTTGCCAGCAGCTTAGTGAAAATTATATCTCACAAGATGGAAGGGGAGAGGTTTCAGAGATTCACATAACAACAGTAAAGTAAAAGCTGGGATCCCACCAAACAATCTCACACCAAAGGTCTGGTAGATACCTCAGACAAGACTCTACTGAGCAAAAGCAGACTATAATTTGCATGGGTCACATCAGGAATGCACAACTGATTTCATGCAACTGAAGGTAATCCAGGAGTCTGAGTCTGGAATCTGTCTCCAGCAAGTAATGTGCACCTTCCTATGTGCTAATTGTACCAAATATAAGCAGAATAATTAATATCTCCCTCATAACATAAAATGGTGGGCTGGACTAATGCCGTTTGATCTCCTTGAGACTTCTCCTTGTAATCAGCTCTCATTTTGTTTTGCATTATGCATAGTGTCTCACTCCCATCTCACCATTGCACCCTTTTCTACCAAGACAATGAAAACACAGGCTCCCTTTTCCACGAACCTGCATCACACTGCCAGGAGGAGCTTACATCTAACCTGAGGCCAATAGCTGCTGGGAAGTAATTAGTTGTAGTGCTGCTCTAATCCCTTAGTAAATGCAAGCACAACTCTTATTTGTGCTGAAGGTGAAACATTTGTGGTAACAAATGCCCTTTTCTTCGAATAAAACTGTATTTATTTTTAATCAATCAGGGACTCATTATCAGCATCATCTTCATCTCCCTAAACCTTGGCCTTTTGGGTATGAATTCAGCTTTGGGAGAAAGCATCTGCAGGTTATTAAGAGAATGTTGCAAAATAACTCTAATGACCTGAATCAGCGAGGGATAGATGGTCAGAAATTACAAGGCACTCCTATTATCTCCTGGTAGCTCCAGGCTTCCAACAGACCCTTGCAGTCCTCAAAACAATAGGAGGACATTGTTGCCCCCAGTGGTGGCTGAGGAGCAAGGGGATGTCTGGATGAGGTCTATGGGAGCTGAGGACAGCCTGAGCTGTGCAGCTCAGGGGCTTGGGCTGGCCTGGGGGGCTGCACAACACCTACTGGGCTGAATGTCTCTGCAGTGCTGAGTCCACAACACCATCACAGGAAGGATGGGGACTCACCCCCTGGCTTCTCCTCCAAGGCATCCCAAGTGCACCATTCCCAAGAGTGCTGCCAAGCCAAGGGGTGCAGCTGAGCAGAGGTCTCCTGGCCACAAACAGCCCTTGAAGGCCCTCTAGATGCCTGCAGCCTTTTCCCCTCCACCTCCTTTTGCAGAGACAAAGCATTTAGAGCAGGATTGAAGATCTGAGCCATAAAGTTTTGGTGCTTTTAAAGACCAGGGAGGGAATCAGTTGCCAGGAACTAGAGCAGTTGCTTTATTTCTTTTTGGTTTCCTCAATGCAATTCTCTTGGCCAACCCTGGAAAGAGAAGTTAGAAATCTCAGATGTGACATTGAGTTCCCACAGGGGCCCTGCTGTGTGATCAGGTGGAGGGTCTTTCCAACAGGCTTTTCCAGGACATGCATGAGGATGGAGTTAGATCCTGCACTGGAAAGAGCTTGAGCTGTGTTCCACCTCACTCATTTTCTTGGTCTTCATGTTTGGCCCCAGAAAAGGATCTTCTCCAACAGGCATCTCATCAGAGGTGGGAGTATTGCAAGGGATGAGAGGAAAATCATCGTAGCAATCTCCCAGGAAAAAATAAGAGGATTTTCTACACTTGTGGCTCCTTCAGACAGCTGTAGGATAGTTGGTCCTCCTGTGTGGTTAGTTTGCCAGGTGATTTATCCCTTGTTTGTTGGTGTCCTCCTCACAAGCAGCAAGGAAGTGACTAATATTGCTGAATGTAAGGCCCTGGTGCTGACTCCAGGTCGGGCTGCAGTACCTGGAGTTACTTTGGCAATCAGTTTTTGATTCTTTCAGTTGTTGTGATTTGGGCGTTGATTATGGGATACTAAGACCAATGAGAATGGGAAAATCTTAATAGCGAGCTCATTTTAGAGAGGAAAAACTCTGAATTTGTCTTTTCCCTCCGGAGGTAATCTGTTATCCTTCAATATAGAAGCCAGACTTGCACAGGCAAACGAAATGGCAGCTCACAGCATCTGTTTGCTGTGGAAGGAGCCCAGAGTTCTGGTGGGAAGTATCACATGTATTGCAAGTGGATCCTCCTGTGTTGCAGGAGGAAATTTCAATTCTGAACACGTGCAGTTAGCTTTTGATACAAAACTCCACTGCTACAAACTGTGATCTGGGCTCCATTATTACCTGCTTTAAAGATCTCCTTCTACAGCATCAGCGATGCTGAATCAAGCCAGCAGCTTTGACTTCCCAGAACAGCTTTAGCAAAGGGTAAATTGTGACAAAAAATTGTCTCCTTCCTTGTTTCTTTGTACAGTGCAGATGAAGTGCTACACTCTCAGCAGTAATGCAGCCTGATCATTACTGAGCACTCTCCTTGGCATGCCTATGAGCAAACTTTCTATTGTTCCAATTAGATGATCTTGGGCATTCAGGGAATTTAACACTGATGGAGCTCAGCTCCTAACATCCTAGAAATTAGAGCCTGAGATAACCTAGGGAATCATCTTGTCCATCCCCTGACAACACAGATTATTTTCTACTGTATTTTTACTGTGTTTTTTTATCAGTCTATTTTTAATGATTCTAGCAACGGGGTTTCCATCACTTTTCCTGGGGGACTATTCCACATTCTAATAGATCTCACTGTTAGGAAAATTTTCCTGATATTCAGTCTAAATTTCCCTTTGCTCAATTTCATCCCATTACTCCTCGATGTGCCCAGTAGAGGCGGGTGAAAACTGAAAGTGAGTAGGCAAACCTGACACATTATGTGTGCTCAGAGCCAATTTACAGCAGCAGGTAAAGTGATAGAGTCAATTTGCAGCATTCTGTAAGTGACAGAGAGGGTCTTAGGGCATGCACTCTCTGAAAATGGTTCTGAATCTTGATGAAAACCCCCAAAGTATAGAAAAATATCCAGAAGCTGTAATGACTTTATGTTTTTTTGCAACACTCAGGCTGAATGCAAGAATCCTCTATGAAGAGATAACAGGTAAGGCACCTTGTTTATGTGATGGCTGCTAATAAAACTGAAATTTATACAGGCATCTGAGCAGCGTGCTTTCCATTGCACCAGCCACTGCAAATTGTCATTTACTTTACATGCTAGACATAATTAAAATCCAGCTTACAGCCCTTACATCCTTCTTACATTCCTTGAGCTGTTACCCCCCAGATAACGAAACCCAGAGCTGGAAATTGCATTTCTATTGCAAATGTTCTCCTGTAAGTAACTTTATGTTTGTTGTATGTTCTGATACCCTGCTAATAAACTTTCTAACAAAAGAATTTGCTAAATCCCCTCTATATACACAAGGATTGGTCTTTTTTTTCCCCTTTTTTTTTTCTTCTCAGCCTTTTATGCACTGTTATGGGGAAAGAAGACCTCTGTTTTCCTTCTTACTGCTAATTCATTTCCAAACAGCCAGCCAGCCCTGCCACTGCTTTGATGCCCACATCATTAAACCTTTCAGACCATTTACCTACTTTCTTTTCTCCTGCTGTATGAAGATCATGTTTCTCATCCTTTCCCATACCATATATCTCCTTATTCTTGGACATACATGGCCTTGGATTTTGTTAATCCCAGCGACCTCTCCTATTTCCTTCCTCTTTCCTTCTTTTTTTGCAGTTAGTCCAAATACTTCTCCAGATGTCATTTTTTTTCTCCCTTGCATTTAATAACATAAACCACCTGATCTCCACCCTGGATCCTTTCACAGCCTTTTAGTCTTTCCCTTAGTTGGAACTCAAGACGCGTTTTGTGCAAAACAAAAGAAAAATCTCTGCGTGGTGGAGAATATATTAAATTAATAATTAAAGAATAAAAACAGAATTAAATTATTTATTAATTTAACAGCACCTAAAACCAGCAGTGCTCTTCATCTGTGGTTGTCCTCGTCCAGGACAGGCACCAATCCTTGACTGTATTTAGGAACCAAAAGAAAGTGTTGTATCAACTTCAGCTGTCTTCATTGTTCCTCAGGGGAACGTGCACCATCTCATCTTTGCACTCCTTTCATCCTGTTTCCCTCATTGATCCCATTTTCCTCTGCCTCTGCTTCTCACAGTGCTCCTTGTGACCCCTTCTTCTGCTGCTACCCAGCTTTTCCCATCTCCTTCCTCCACGCCTTGCCTTAAAACCCATGGGAGTGCTATCCTGATCTTCTCACCACTTGTGTTCCCAACCCCTCTTTCTTCTCAACATTGATTGTAATTTGTTTTGATCTGTTAACTCATAAGCTCCTTTGGCCAACACTCTTGACTCCTTGATTCTTTCAACAGTTGTCAGATATTTTGCTGGCTAGCTGATGAAACGGTGTATCTGTGATAACTACAAAGCTTAAATTTGATTGTTGTCCCTCACTTAAGATTCTATAAGAGGAGGTTGGTGCATGTCTCCATCTAAATATAGAACATGTAAAGGTTTAGGAGTGTTAACAAGAGACAGAGGATTTATTGAGGTAGAGCTGTGCAGAAGAGACAGAGCACAGGGAGATAGAAGATGCAGAAGATGAACAGATCTAGGGCACAGTTCTCTCAGCACTGCTGTGGCTCTGTCTCAGGGGGAAAGCCTCTCCTCTGGCTGCTATCCTATGATGTGGGGACCCAAACCAGGCTAACACTTGGAGCAGACCTTAAAACAGTCATGAAAAGCAGAATGCACTTTGCCTCTACCCCTGTCACACAGTTGCCTGCTCTGTTCTATTTAGACCTTTTCCTGGTGCTCACTGGATTCAGAGCATTACACTTGTACTGCCTGTAGCTCTCTGGCTCAGCACACCTACCCCTACTTTGTGACTGCAGAAAACATCTTATAGAGATGTTATAGAGATCTGTTCAGCCTTCCCACAGGCCCCAAGGGAAGGAGAATGGGGAGATTTTTTTGGAGAGGTTTCTAACAGAGAGTGCTGTGGGCAAGAAATCTGGGCAGGATTAACACTTCCCCTAAGAAAGCAGAACTTCACACCTTATTATAAATTAACAGGATTGAGGTGTCTCCCCATCAATTCCTCCTTCCAATTGGAATAACCTGATAGGTCAGAAGGCAGAAGCCTGGTGTCAAACAGGGAAATGATGAGCTGGCATTCTTCTCAAACCAATAACAAGTCTACCCTCAGAAAACCAAATTAGCCAAAAGGAATTAAAGCAAGACCCAAAGGCACTAAAACAAGAGTTGGAAACTTTACAAAAGGAATTACAGAAGTATCTGGAGGTCTCCTAAAAATGGGTGATTTGCAGGCAGAGGTGAACTCTCTGTTGGAGTAATGACTGCAAAATGTCCTAAAAGCTGCAAAACTTCCATTCTGAACTGGCAAGCCCCAAAAGGTAAATGGCAATGATACTGCCAGAGCTGCTTCAAAGCAGGTTGATGCCAGCTGGGAACCCACTAGGAGAGATGAAGAGGAACAAGGACTCACTGGCTAAATGTCAGCTCCAGGGAGAACTGTCTGGTCACAGACCCATCATGGTAGCCAGCCATCTGGGCATCCTGTTGGGCCAACCATTGAGCTCAGGCAAAAACATTTACTGCAGTTTGTCTGCTGGGTTGGGAAAGTTGTGGAGTCCTGTGGGAGAGGCTGGACTTTCATAGGTCAAACATTTCAAATACCTCATACCTTTTAGGGAAAAATCTGAGAGGTACTTTGCTGCATATAACATCACAGGCTGGATGAAAACTGGTGAAGATAAAGAGGAAGGAGGAGTTCTGGCAGCAAGCCTTGATAACCATGCCCAGAGAGTGATGCAGCTCAGATATCCCAAAAAGAAGCTTCATGCAAACCTTTGCCTCTTGATTAGAACCATCTAAAGATCTGAGTCAATCCAGGTGCCACTAAAAGCCAGAAAAAGGAGGAAAAGGAAAGAGAAAATCCAACCTGGACTGGAAGAGGAGCTGCAGAAACTTGTGTTTCTGGCATGGGCAGCTGTGAGTGAGGGCTTGCAGTATAAACTGGCAAGGGATCAGTTCAAAGGTGCTCAACTGGGTTTGGGTTTTCACATTCAGGTCAGTGAGTGGCAGCCAAAGACACTCTGGAGTTTACCACTGGAAATTGTGGTTCTCCTCTTCCAGCTGTAGACCAAAGAAGGTTTCTGGTGACAGGGATGAAAGACAGTCACTGCAAATTCTCCAAGAG
>NW_008619859.1:0-7981 GCF_000691845.1 Merops nubicus | reverse complement strand
TCACAATGGTACTGAAAAATAATTAAAAAAAAATGAAAAATTTGGCCCTGTAAAATGAAATTGAGAACAGTGTGAACTTCATTTGGAAACTGGCCCTGTGAAAAGAAGGATTATTATGACCATAAGGCTGCCCTGGGCAGATAAATAGTTACTTCCTAGAAAGCTTCTTTTTCATTTCAGGGAATGGAAGGACATCCAACTGAAGAAGCAAAACTCAGGGCTGTGTGAAAGGACCAGCACACCATTTTTATTTCAAGCTGGGCAATAATAATGGGAATTTTGGCCATTGAATGGGTAATAGAATCAGTGAAATGTGAAGCAGTTGTAGACATTGTCTCAAACCTTACATTTATTAGATTAGACAAGCAAAGAAGACAAGGGATTTAGGAGATCCAAACTGGAACCTCCTAACTGATTTCAAATGGAGAGGACATCTGGGGAATGTGAACAGATCCAAATACTGGAAAAACAGGTTTTGAAACCAGGACCTCTGTAATTTGAACAAGAACTATAACTGAGGTATTAAATCAACTAAAAAGTTAGATTTTGTCATATCTAGCAACAATAGGAAAGCTATATTGCAAATATGGTCTTTATACCTTCAAATATGGCCTTTTATAACCTTCACTTTTGGTTTGGAAGTTCTTTTTGAAGGTGTGGGCCAGCTGAAACAAATGGAATTATTTCCTAACTGGTTTGCAGCAAATAAACTGTCCAATTTCCAAGCACAGAAACCACTACAACAGCAACACACTCTGCTGTCTTTTTCTACAGAGGAAAGATGAGAGTGGCAGAAACCAGTTTTGTGCCTCAAAAATCGTGGTGAAACTTCACCTACCAAAGAAATTGCAAGTCTGCTCCAGGGCCAAGTGCCTGCAGGTTGCTACTGAGCAGAAGTTACTATCAATAGAGACAAAGATTTGCTTGCAAGATTTGAATTAGCCCCAAGACACAAGAAAATTGAGACAAGGTAGAAGTGGCCCATACCTCATCTTCTGCCAGAAGCCAGGTTTTGTATCAAGGCTCCTGTTCAGTGAATAGCACCAGAACCACTCTATAGGTTTGATGAGAACAGAAATCAATATTAAAAAAATCTATGCCCTTCATTAGAAGAATCACTTAATTCCTATAGGTAAATATATATAAAAAATATCTATAAATACAATATAAAGGACCACACTGTTCTGCTGATTGTTTCTTTCACAGTCTACCAGTGTTGAGAATTCCTTTATACTGGAAAAAGGTGAGAGTGGCTTCATCTCAGGGACAGTATAAGCCCAGAAAGAGAATACAAGGATCTCGCAGAGGAAATATGGGAGGCATGAAATTCAGGATTTTTTTAGAGAGAACCTTCCCTTTTGCAGCTGGAAGACAAATAAATCAGAGTGTTGTTGTAATAATGAGATGAAATTAGCTTAACAGAAAGGGTTTAGAAATGGGGGAAGGCTGAAGCTTTTTTTAATGGTGTTTTATTAAAAGGTGGGAACTTTTTCTCTTGCCTTGGACTGCAATAAGGTGGCACCATCTTAGCAAAGCCCTCAGCTGATATTTAGCTATCAGCCTTTAAGATAACTGCAAGAGGTAGACAACCATGTGTTTTCATCTACAATAGAGAAAGGAGGACACAGAAAAGAAAGCCTTTTCTTGGTATTTTGGGGAAAACATGAGGTTGGGGGTATGAGACAGTTGACAAGACAGAGATAGACCTGGCAGCAGCAGAAAGTACTTTTTTTTTTTGTTACAGGGAATTCCAGAAGAGCTTCAAGCAAGGGAACTGCCTGTCTCTGGATCCTTCTTATCTCAAGACAGCAGGACTTGATAAATCTCTGTAAACAAAGAGAATTTTATCCAATACACCACCTCCACCACCAATTTCCCCTCCTAGCTGGAGTAATACAATATTTCACCTATTTGCTGCACCAAAAGGAGTCACCCATCTGCCCACATTCACGAGAAAAGGTGGAAAGGATCAGTGGCAATGGGTCTGTGTTCCCTGGCAGAGAACTCAACTACCAAAGCACAGCCCTAAGAGAATCTTCTGCCCCATTTCCTGCAACCTACCTCCACGAGCTGATTAGAAGTTTGGTTCTCATAAAGTTCAGCCAGATTTAACCACACATTTTTTTTCCCTAGTCACAGTGTCTAGAGAACACCATGAGTTAAACTGTGGAAAACTCCCAGAAATATCCAACATTAACTAGGACAACAGGGTGAATATCCTTTCCTGGGAGGGAGAGGGAGGTTTGAGATGAGGAAAGCATTTGGATCAATAATCAGCCACGCTTCAAACTGAGTGGCTGAGAGGCAAATGGGACAAGTGGAGCAGCACCTGATGTGGCTTGTTGCCTTTCCTGCTGGATTGCTGGGCTTGCTTGTGTTAAAGATTTGGATGATACCTAAACAGTCTGAAACAGCCATCCCTGATGTCACACCTCTTTATTCCTTTATTTTGCAGGCAGTCTACAGAGAGCAAGATCTGATCCACAGCAGAGGCTCCTCTGAGATGGAGTGTTTACTCTGCTCTCTCTCAAGTCCTCACCACTTCATTCTTTGTAATTTGATTATTTGGTCACGCCCTGGAATGCAAAGTATGACTCTGATGTGTTTGGATAAACCTAGGCTCTTCAGATACAGTAAGTAGCCCAATGATGTATGTTAATGACATGCTCTCCATATTTTTTATAATGCAAGATCTCAGCCCAGATTTAATGTTTAATATCCCTGGGATTCACATTGAAATTATTACACACATTAGGTATTCCATTCCTTGGACTTAGAATTAATTTCCAAACAGAGCAAAAGTGCATCCTATTTGTTTTCTTGAGGGAGTTTGCATCAATAACAGCCTATTTATTCTGGAGTTTCTGAAGTTAGAAATACCTTTTCCCTTTGCTGCCTTTGATCTATCCTGACAAATTGTGCAGAATATTTCATTTCTGTGCCTCATCTCAGTTATGTCATTTCCTCGTTCACTTGGAAAATATTTATTCTAGCAAAATTTACCTCCTTAAATAAAGGACACGTTACAAAACAGTCTCAGAGAATCTTTGGCGTAAAGCTGCCTGCCAAAAATAAACAGAACAAAATAGCTGCTTCTCTAAATATCCTTTCTGGAAGGCTGCACAGGAGAAGTCATAATCTGCATTTCTTTGATCGATCCTTCGATCTTTGCATTGGTGATGTTTCTAATACTGGGGCTTAGCCTCTGGAATGACTCCAAACAGGATGGAACAAAGCAGCTAAACCTGTGTTAGATTGGGATCTGAGTACTCTCAGGCAATAAATCTTTAATTTGCAAGACTGGCAACTGTCTCAAAATCAGAATGAAAGGAACACTTAGCATTAGTGAGGTCCTCAGTGTTGTCAGGAATTGCTTTCCTAGACATTTTTTGAAAGGCTGGGTCTTACTTCCAAGCACACTTCCAAGATACCCTTAAGCCACCCTTTCGTTCCCCTCCTCCAAAATCAAGTGGCAGTAGGAAGATGTAAAAGTGGAGAGGGAGCTGAAGCTCCCATTTATCATAGTCCCACCTGATGGGATGGTTTCTTCTAGCTGGGCTTCTATCCATCCTGCTGAGCCTGAGCAAGGCTTTTAGTTTAACCACTGCAGAGAGAAAGCTCCAGTGTGAGCTCATCTGCTGACAAAAAAAGGGAGTTTCCCCTCAGGCACGAGGACAGCATGGTGGTGATGCTGCTTGGGTGTGTGGGGACAGAACAATCTCCCATGGCTGGTGGTTTCCCACCCAATGTCTCCTCCAGGCACACCCTGCCCAAAAAGCTGCCTGGTTCCCAGCTCTCCGCTTTCTGGGGGTGAGCATCACACATCTGGAGTGCTGGAACAGTCCCACAAGTGCCAACAGGCTCCTCAGAACAGCTTCTCCTCCCCATCTCCAACAAATCCTCCAGCAGGTACTCCCTTAACAGCTCCAGCATCACACCAGGCAGGGAAACAGCACCTCCTCTCATGACTCTGTGAAGTTTTCACATGAAGCAGAGTAGGAGCTGAAACATCCCAGCTGAGTGCCCTCATCCCCCCCCAAGCCTCTGTACTTGCTCTCCCTGGCTGCTTAATTCCCTCTTACAAAACAGAGCTGTTCCACTGGAGAGAAACTGGGAACAATCCCACCACAGTCCCTAGCCTGTTAGCTATGGTATTCCCCCATGAGATGTGAGCTTGAAGCTTTCTCCAGTAGAGAAGTGAACTAAGGTCTCCTAGAGCCTGGCTGAAAGATCCAGGCACTGAAACACTTCTCCCCACCATGAAATGAAGCACATCTCCAAAGGACTGTGCTCCTGCCAATGTGCCTTTCCACATGCAATTACCTTCTCCCCCTTCTCTGCTTTGGGAGAGGGAAGAGGTGGGAATTTGGCCCTGAATGAAAGATGATTAGCTTCTCTCTCAGCAAGGGAAAAAGACAGGGACACACAATAAGAATATTAATTTTAATGAGAAACTCAGACTGGCAAGAGAACTTTATTGGCAGAAGTGAAATTAGCTTTTCTACATAAACAGTTAGTGGTGTCAAGGGACTAGTCATTCATTGCCCAGAAGGAAAAAAACAAAACAAAACACAAGAGTCTTTAAGGGTCCTTACTCTCAAGAATGCTCTTCACTGTTTAATGCAGAGAGGATTTGCTTTGTACTTCAGCAAAAATCAAGTATGAAAGATATCGTCCCTCTCCAGCCTCTCAGAGCAGTAAATATCCAAAAGGAATCAAGTTCTTCAGGCTTCTCTCTTGACCCTTCCTCTTCTTCCACACAGACACGTGCTCACGTGCTCTGCATAATTATATTTTAAAGCTATTTCCCAAGCTGGGAGGAGAATTCAGTGTAAAAATCTTCATGTTCATAATCCCATCCAGGCCCATTTCTGGTTGGGTCTATCCTGGCAGGAGTCACCTTTCCTGATCCTGCTTTTCATTGTTCCCCTTCCCTCTAACCACCCTGATCTTGGAGAACAAACCATTAAGGATGGACCATCCATTTTTTTTTCCACAAGAGAAGGGCAAAATCCTGCTAGACCCTGTAGCTGCTGTTGCCTGACTTCTCTGGGGTCCAAATAGCAGCAAGACCTACAAGCTGCACTGATGAGGGTTTTCCCTTTCCTCCATCCTAATCCCTCCCTCTGGATTCTCCCTTCAGGGTCAGAGCAGCTGGGCAGGCACATCAGGGAGGCTTGGATCTGCTTCTGCCATGCTGGCACACATGGAGAGATGCTCATTTAAACTGACTAAAAAATGGCCATAATCCATCTCTTAGCTGATCAGAACACACTCTGTCAAAGGAAGAGGATTGCTGATGGTTTAAGATTCATTTTGGGGTTTTTTTCCAGCAGATCCCACTCACATCTGGCTGCCGTGTCCCAGTCACTCTAAACACACCCAGTTTACACACACCTTCATTCATCCTTTTTATCACCTTGAATTCAGGCTACAAATCTGTCTCAGAACATCTCCTGTTTTAATTAAACAAATATAGTCAAGATTCAGAGCCATCTGTATTTCACCCTACACTTTGGAATGTCTCAATACCACAAACTCCAAGGAGTAACACTATATATTAATGGGAACATGTGTCATATCTACTTGCTCTTTTATGACTTAGGGGCTACCTATATTATCCCCATGTCTCCAAATCTCTGAAAACAAGTGTAAATAGTCATTCTTATTAACTGCAGAGACACCTGCACTGCTATGGACAAATCTGGCCAACAGCAGGTTCCCCTGCTGTTTTACTAAGCCAGCAACATGCTCCTGTCTCTGGCAGATGCTTCTCTTTTGTATTACTTCTAAGCAGATATCAACTTCATGCACTTTTTTTTGAAATTCCTTTCAGGAACCAGTGTCCTTCTGGCTACCAAGGGCCTTTTGCTGGAACAAAGCAATGAAGAGATCAGGGAGGTACCAAGAGACTGAATTTTGGTCCTGAAAATTACTGGCAGCTTTTGTAATCTTCCCATATCCCTTCTGCTAGGGATTAGCAGCAGCAAGGATAGGTTTGCTGGGGTAGTCTTGTAAAATAAACAAACATTACCACTCTAAGCATTTACCCATTAAATACCAGTTAAATTACCAGTTTAAGCACCTAGGATTACTAAATACCTTTCCTGAGCACACTAATAGGTAATACTTCTCTTCTTGAAAGCTCTGAGCATTTGTATGAAGCAAGAACAGCATGAGGGAAAAAAGTAACAGAGCATCAACCTGGGAAAAGACAGCACTAAACAAACCCAAACAGATGAGGAGTGGGATGCTCTCCACAGTGGATTGTGACTATCCCTGCAGCTCAGGCAAACACGGGGCTGCAGGGACCCCTTGGGTCCTTCACTGCAAAGCTGGGTGATGGCAGGCAACAACTTCACAGGAGTCTTCTCTTAAAAGGAGCAAGCACCAGTACAGGTTGGGGGTGACCTGCTGGAGAGCAGTGTAGGGGAAAGGGACCTGGGGGTCCTGGTAGACAGCAGGATGACCATGAACCAGCAATGTGCCCTGGTAGCCAAGAAGGCCAATGGCCTCCTGGGGTGCATTAGAAAGGGTGTGGTTAGTCAGTCAAGAGAGGTTCTCCTCCCCCTCTATTCTGCATTGGTGAGGCTGCATCTGGAATATTGTGTCCAGTTCTGGGCCCCTCAGTTCAGGAAGGACAGGGAGCTGCTGGAGAGAGTCCAGTGTAGAGCTACAAAGATGATTAGGGGAGTGGAGCATCTCCCTTATGAGGAAAGGCTGAGGGAGCTGGGTCTCTTTAGCATGGAGAAAAGGCGACTGAGGGGTGACCTCATCAATGTTTACAAATATGTAAGGGGTGAGTGTCAGGAAGATGGAATTAAGCTTTTTTCAGTGATGACCTATGATAGGACAAGGGGTAATGGGTGCAAATTGGAGCATAGGAGGTTCAGGGTGAATATCAGGAAAAATTTTTTCCCTGTGAGGGTGCCAGAGCACTGGAACAGGCTGCCCAGAGAGGTTGTGGAGTCTCCTTCACTGGAGTCATTCAAAACCCGCCTGGACGCCTTCCTGTGTGATGTACTCTAGGTGACCCTGCTCTGGCAGGGGGGTTGGACTAGATGATCTTTCGAGGTCCCTTCCAGCCCCTATGATTCTATGATTCTATGAAGTGCCATCATAAAACTCCCCAGGGTCCTCCTCATGGATTTTCTTCTACAGACAGCTGGCCCCAAACCACACTGCTGGTTGTTTGGCCCAGGCAAGCCCTGAGTGGAGGGCTCTCCAACCCTCGCAGGGACAAGGTGGTGCTTGGCAGGCACTGCACAAGGCACTGCTCCTTCTGACTCAGCACCGTGGCCACACACCTCTCCAGAGACCCTGCCCATCTCCAAAGTCTGCTGGTAATTAGAAGAGGACCATACACGAGGGACCAGCATCTTCCAAGGGCAGGTCCTGAAAGATTTATTGGTTGTTAATGCAAAGGGACTTTTTCCTTCTGGTTGCACTTGTTGGAGAAAGAGGCAGCTGGGTTTAGGAGGGGTTTGAAGCCTTTTCTTGCCAGAGATGCTGAAGGGGATGGTCAAGAGCTGCACGTGACCTACTGGAATACCTGAGCAGCTTCACAGCTCTGCACGTGTGGCCCAGCTGGGGACGTGGAGCCTTTGGCAGAGACTCCTGCAGCTGAGGGCTTCTGCCTGAAAACCACCCTGATGAAATCACAGCGTGGGATCTCCAAATAAAAGCAAGGGATTAAGGGGAGGTGCAGCTTTCCTTTGTTCAGCAGCAAGAACAGATCCAATCTGGATATACAGACCAGCTATCTCTGCATCTCAAACAGAAACACAGACATCTGATGTCCTAAACCAGAGTCTGCAAGAGACATGCCAGGAGAGCAAACAGAGTGCCCATAAAAATGGAGACAAGCAGAGAAATGAAGACAGCACGTGTAGAATTGTAATTGTCTGGTAATTGAAGCCAAAGAGAGGTCTATTTAAAAAATCCAGGTTGTCTGCTAGGAGTCCACAGCCCACCAGCACGT
>NW_008619858.1:0-326 GCF_000691845.1 Merops nubicus | reverse complement strand
AATGAGGACTTGCTTCTCACAGTACCACTTCAAGGAAGATACCACATCCCTACTGGTTAAGTGGAACACCATGGAGAAAGGTATCCAGTAGCTGAGAGAATTGGCTGTGCTGCAATTGATTTATCATGACCAGAATGATGAGCAATCACCCAGAAAGCCAGATGAAGTTCAATGCACACCATGTGGCAGAAGATTCTGCAAGTCACACCACCATCATATACAAACTCATTGGCGATAATGTCCTGGAAGAATGGCCAGTGACAAATGGTGGATAAATTGGCTGGCCAGCTCTGGCAATATGAAAGAAGCGTCTCCTTCTCCATACC
>NW_008619857.1:0-30660 GCF_000691845.1 Merops nubicus | reverse complement strand
CCGTTCGGGCAGCCCTGTAACCTCCACGCAACTTTTAACTGGCAAAGGCTCTTTAGAAACTGTAGTGGGTTTTCTGAGTCTTGGTTCAGTCTGCGGCTTTTGTCTTTGAAAGCAGTTTAACTCAGTAATGCAAGTGCAGCAGAAACTTCTGAGGAACTCGCCAAGTCCTGTCTTTGAGAAATGTTTTTGACTTGTCTATGTGATTAAATCTAGACACCTGAAAATCTACTAGTAAAGGTGGAGACCTCCAGGAAGCAAAAATAAGTCTATTGACAAGACTTCTATCATAGTGGGTTTGATGGACTTCTTGGGGTTAATGCAGACATCGCTTCCTGTTAGCCCTGGGGTCTGCCTGCCACAAGCTGAAATCACTGCCTTGAGGGACTGTTAGTACAGAAATAACTTTAAACAAATGTGTGTGTAAAGGTAAGATTGGTAATTTTTCTATGTAGTTAACTTTTTATTTTATTTTGGTTTTAATCAAATAAATTATAGGGGGAAAAAATTCTTCACATAAGACAGTAGATGATCAGAAGGAAGGAAAATACATGTTGAGACAATTCAGTAGTTATGGCAAAGGGTAAGAAGAAAGATGGCAAGAAGGCAGAAAAATCTGCACGTCTTCCTATTCCTGCACAAGATGTTAAAGCTGAGAGTAGTTCAGTAAAGCTGACAGATTTGAAGACGTCAGTGAATGAAATGGAAGAAACACAGGCAAATCCAGTTATGTCGGATAAAGAACCAGAGGAGGTAGAGGAACCTCCAGTCCAAGATGTTCCTCAATGCTACGAGGAGCGTGTTCTTGCTGAAATTATTGTAAAAAGGTATGCTTGTTAGATGAGTGACATCCGTGATTCTCATTTAAGTATTTCTGGTGTACCCAGTGTCCTACAGACATGAATTTGACTCATGATTTGAGGCAGTGAATCAGGTTATTCAGACCTAGTAACTGTGACACTTTACAAAGCTGACACATGGAATTCTGCTGTCTTCTTGCATCCCAGAGTGTTAACTGGCACTCTCTGCCTGCCAAAAGCCTGATTCTGTTATCTTATCTACACTGTTATCTACAGTGAAGTTTGTCTTAAGTATACAGGCAGTTGGTGAGGAAAATGTGACTATATCATTTAATGTTCAGTTGTTGCTGCCTTTTAATATTTAGGCCTGCTCCTATTTCCTTAAGAATATCCCAAACCAAGAATACATAAAGAAAGAATAAAGAATAGTGTTAACCAGATCATTTGCCAGTTTGAGGGGAATGTATGTAAACTTTTCACACACTCACCAGGTTGCCTGGTTGTCAGCTAGTAAATGCTGCCAGTGTGATTTGTTTTCCTAATTGAAAGAAATATGGGTCTGAGACAACACAACAGTTACGTAAAGTATTACAAGGAAGGTGGAAAAACTATGAACTTTTGTTATTGCTCATTTTTCTACACGAGCTGCAATAACTGGTCTATGTCTAGACCATGGTAAATCAAAGGTCATTTATTGTGTGTCTGTTGTGATTCAAGTAGCTACTGGCAGTGACTTTGTTTTCCTTGTAGATACGAAGGTGAAAAAGTCTGTGGATCGTATGAGGGTGAAGGATTTGCATATTTTGAGGGAGGAAATACATATAAGGTGAGTATAAATGAAGTAGTAAGGGGTCAAGTTCTTTCTCTAGAACAGGGAGGCTGTTTCTATTAAGGCAGGTGGAGGTTGAGCACTCAGAATGTGTAAGCATTGAAAGCTCTGTTGTTTTCTGGCATTAAAACTTCATTTGAAACTAGTGGTTGGAGGGGAATGAATATGTCATTATTTTAAAATATTACAGTCACCGTAAGCTTCAGTTGTGCTAAGAATAAATTTGCAAATGATGCTGTTCTCTTCATTTTGAAGGGCACGTTTTCTGGAGGGTTTATGCATGGGCAAGGCACTTACACATGGGCTGATGGAGTGATGTATGAGGTAAAGTGCAATTTAACTTACAACTGAACGCAGTTACAGCAAATTAGGTATGCAAATTCAAGGAAAGTAGATAAGTTACTGTAATTGGTACAGTATGGGTAGCAACTACAGAAGTTCTTCAATGATTTCAATTACAAGCCTGACTTGTTCCACTGTTGTGGAACAGTGAATCTGAGCTTTTTAGATGTTGTAATTTAATCTTTCAGGGAGTGTTTGTTAAGAATGTGCAGATGTTTAATGGCCGTTACACGTGGAGTGATGGCAGCATTTATGAAGGAGCAATCAAGGACGGAATGAGGCACGGATTCGGATTTTACAGGAGTGGCACATGTCCTGTGTCTTACATTGGCTATTGGTGTAAAGGCAAAAGACATGGAAAGGTAAGAACACCAAGTGAGAGCATGGTCTTGGATGACTACCTTCTAGAACAGCAAGCACTCTTGCACAAAGGTCTTGCAGAAATATTTTGTGCTGTATCATGGTCGTACACTATGTAGAGATTAATTTTTTCTTCTTCTGTGAAGTCATGAGTGTCAATTAAAACAACTGGGGAGAGTTCTTTTTTGTAGCAGAAGGGATGAACGGTATCCTGAAAGAGAATTGGTCTGTTATGTGGTTTGTCCTTTATGCTGCTCCAGGTAGTTGATGACAAAGTCAAAACTGGTGTCTGCATCAGTAGCCACATAACAATGACAGAACAGTTATCTTCCCAGTAACGACAGAGTGAGCCTACCTCCCAAATGTGTTAAGCAGACCAAATAAGAAAGTTCCTGTATATAAGGCAGTCTTAATTGTGAGTAACATCTAGTTCCAGCTTTTTAAAGGCAAGTAGCACTTTTATCTGTCTCTGATTTGTGCATCCAGATTAACACACTTTTCTGGGCCTGACGTTTTGAAGACGGATGGTCAGCATGTGAAGAAAATCCATTCTGATCATGTTTATTTGTTCTGTGACACTAAAATCACACAGGCTACTCTGTGTGGGCACCAGTGAAGTGGTCTGACCAGTTATAATATAAATATTATATTTTTATTATATATAAATTTTATATCAATTATATAATTTTATATATACATATACACACATATTATCTATACAGAACAGTTAACACTGTAGACCTACTGTTGTAAGCTGAGTTCTGAATGAGTCAGAGAACAGATCTACCTCAGAGTAACTACTGAGATAAAGTTGCCAAACTTAGGTCACTGAAGGTGTTTCAAAGTAGTTTGAGAGACATGTAGGTTTTGCTGTACTGTGATTTTAAAAAAATAATTCTTTTTTAAGGTCTTAACTAACAATAAGAAACCAACCTCTTTAAATTAATATATCATTTTTGTTGCTTACATTAGAATGTCTTAAAATGACTGTAAGTAAAAGAGTAATTATGTGTGTCTTACATAATTTGCATGCAATGTTTTATTAACGTAGATGAATATTTAGGTATTTAAATTGACTGTACTGTTTGTTTCAGGGTACCATGTATTATGATCAGGAACATACTTCTTGGTATTCAGGCGACTGGGTAAATAATATCAAAGAAGGATGGGGAATGAGATGGTAAACATGATGACACTTGTTCTTATCTTCTTTTTTTTAAAAAAATTATATGTATAATCATACAATTTGTCCTATTTAAAATAGATGCAAATACTACCATATCATAGTAGTGTGTACTTTCTGCAGTGGAGTAAATAATTGTACAGAGTGCTTTAATAGACCTTTTCTGTAACTTACGTTTTTATGTGGGTATATTTCTAGTGATCATTCCCACCAGAAAATGTGTAAAGACAAAACCCAAAATCAGCTTTGATAAACCACAAATAAATATTTAAAAAATAAAGTCATTTGATTTGAATAGATGGGGCTGCTTTCATGAATATATGAATTATTTTTGGAATTAGATACAAAACAGTATTTTGATCAAAGACCCTTTGGGGAAAAAAAAAAAAAGAACTGGTTAATATTTTTACAGTGATTTGTAAGTTAAAAATAGGGGGTAAACAGTGGGTACAATCAAACCTCTGTATCCATGTCACAGCGAGCCAGCTTTCAAACTAATGCTGATATTAAGCATTAATAAATGCTGAATTTGTTAGTAGTGAAATTTTACATAAAGTTTGCTTTCATAAGGTCCACTCAGAATTTAGTATGAATGAGTCATTAACTTTTACTGTTTTCTTGCAGCTACAAGTCTGGAAATATCTATGAAGGTCAGTGGGAGAAAAATGTACGTCATGGAAAAGGAAGAATGAGATGGTTGACAGCTAATCAAGAGTACATGGGGCAGTGGGTGTATGGCATACAGGTATTAATTCGTTCCCCAGCAATCTCTTTAGTACAGCATCTGTGCATTACTCTAGTGAAACTAGATAGGAAGTTTTGTGCAGTATCAAAGGAGATTGGTATAGTTTTTTTCAGTTGAGATGGGGGAAATATGCTGTTTATTGTAAGTTGATTCTTTTGTAAGCAATGTTCTGATTTTTAAAAAGCTTTTGACTTAGTCTCACAGAATCATAATTCAGTTATCTAATGGAAAATAGAAAGCTTTTTCATTAACAAAAATGTGATTATACTTAGTATGAGATACGACTTCAGCAGTGAGTATATGTGGGAGTTTGCTTCTTTGTCACTTGTAAAATACTAGACCACGATGTTCCCTCTTGTAAAAGTTTAATGATGAAAGAAGACTTGTGGCATTTTCTGTTCCTTCCATTAATTATTCTGTTGCAAAAAGAATGTGAGCTACTTGCTCTGTGTTTTCACTCTGAATGAAGTTGTCAAGGAGTCCAGCTTCTGGAATATCATGGCTCTGTCTGCCATGGTGTTCCTCACCTGGCTGTCCAGCATTGTAGTCAAAAGACTTCATGCAGGAAGGATGTCTTTAGGAGTCCTTTTCGTGGAGCTTGCTCAAGTGTGTGTTGATTCATTGCACCCTCTGAGTGCTTCTCCAGCACACCTTAGTAGTATACAGTTCTGTGGATGGTTTGAAGTACTGAAGCTATCAACTTGAGAGATTTGCTAACAGGGACTGTTAAAGATGCCTGTGTGGTTCTCCTTTTTAAAAGTCTGGACCTGTAGCAATAGTAGCTCTTCTGGAGAATTTTTTTTAAACACACATTTTTTTTCAGCATGGACATGGCACCCATGTGTGGTTTTTGAAGAGAATGCCTGCATCTCAGTATCCTGTAAGGAATGAATACACAGGTGACTTTGTAAATGGGGAGCGGCAGGGACGCGGGAGGTTCGTGTATGCCAGTGGAGCAATGTACGATGGTGAATGGTTTGGTAACAGGAAGCATGGCCAGGTGAGTACTGACAAGTGCTGAGACAAAACTACAGACAACACCAGAAGAGACTATGCTGCTCTGTGTAGTGGATCTGTAGATTTCTGTACAGAAAAGTAAATTCATTTTGCATTGTGGATGGAAGCCCAACATAAAGCACAGAGTCCACTGAAAGCAGTAGGAGTCCTTCCAAGCACCTTGCTGGGCCAGATTTGATTCCATGGTTAGATGTGTTGTGCGTATGGAGAAACGTGTTTTCCTGTGGAGATTGTCAGTGCAATAGATGCATCTTGATATTTGCAGTGGTTGATCAGTGTTTCACTCACACTGTGAGCTAATGGTTTCCAAGTTATCCTTGCACAGAGATGTTCTCAAATTAACAGACTTTTAAAAAAAACTGTGAGCAGGGTGACACATAAGTAAACTAAGGATTGCAAAAAGGTCTTTATGGGGAGTGGAAAATGTTTTTCTTTAAAATAGTTTTCAAAATCAAACAGATATATAGGCAATTCTTCATCCTAACTGTGTACTTTAATTAACAGATGGCAAGGTACATTAGAAGAGACGTTAGGAAAATTATTTTGCTTAACTTTATCATAGATATTACAATTTAGCTAAGATTCTTAAAAGGAATTTTGATAGCATTAGTGTTATTTTTGTTTGGTCTTTGATTTATATTTGTATTGAAATTGAATTAATTGAATCCAATTAATCTGTCTGTAGGGCAAGTTTGTCTCCAAGAATGGTCATGTTTATGAAAGAGAGTTCATAGACGATCGTGTAGTGGAATGTCCCCCGACCCGAGCGGACGCAACGAATGCAAAAGAGCTGAATGCCATTTGCACAGGAAGTCATTTTGGCGTTGGTAAGCAGCTTAAAAAAACAAATTCTACTCAGGCCACGTTTTGTTGTTCCTTTTTACTGTAATGTGAACCTCTTTGTATTTAAGAGCCAGAGATATTTCTACAGTGAACTTTGATAAAGATGGGAGTTAATGGCTTTTGCTTCCATTCCTCTTGTTTCCTGTGCGTAACACTTTGAATTGAGTGACACGTACACACTGTGTCTTGTAGAGCTTTTGGAACACTGTTTTCTGAAAGTTTTATAATTTATGTAATACTTGCTTTTGGCTAGGGGTTGGGTTTGACAAAACTACTTTCAGAATCTTGGAATGTATTACTTTGGAGGGGACCACTAAAGGTTATCTAATCCAACCCCCCTGCAATAAGCAGAGACAAATTACTCTTCAGTTGTTACACTGTTGATTATGAAATCTCTCACTGTAAAGGAGTCTTATTATGAAGTGAAGTCAGTAAAATAAGAAAGAATAGTGTATGTTCTATTTTTCCTATATGTGTATATATTTTTAACTTAATTTTCTAATTTATTTTATTTGCATGGTAGAAGATAACACAGTCATTGATTGCTCAGGAAATACTTCTATTTTGGGATCAGATATTGAGTTGGTTATATCTTCACTGCTTGATTTGTTGCCAAGGGAAGAGAGACATGAAGAACTGAAACAAGTAAGAGTCTACTGTTTGTTATTTTCAGTTTTCATCTGCAATGTGTTTCGTATTTTATTTCTAGTTTATTTGTATTAAAGTAACTCTTTTTCTAAAAGTTACTTTTAGGAAGTTTTACTTTTTACTAGTTACTTTTAAGAAGTAATTAATTTTTCTTAATTAAGGAATTATTTGGAAATTTGAAGGCCATGAAAACAGAAAAGCAAAAAGAATGAATAGACAGTATTGGCTCTTCCTGTGCTTCCACAGAAGACAATTAAAAACGTTAACGTATTTGGAAGAACTTTCAGCAACTACCTTTTAGCTTCTTTGTGGTTTGCCTGCTCTCAGAGACTAATTTATTATCAGTCACCAAAAAATAAGTAGCATAACTACCCTTGAGTAATGCTCTCATGATTGCTTAACCAGGGATATGCTTCTTGAAGTTACAAGACTCAAAGCAATACATGCACACCTACAGGATCAATACAAGCTGACCTCTGCTTGCTGTGAGATGGTGCTGAAAACATATCCTGCTTTATTTAGGTAGAATTTGCTGTGTTGAGGTATATTACAGAACTGAGAAGAATTTACACCTTCTACAGCAGATTAGGCTGTGATCATTCTTTCGACAACACCTACCTCATGACTAAGCTCCAGTTTTGGAGATTTTTGAAGGACTGCCGGTTTCATCACTCCAACTTAACTCTTGCTGAAATGGATCGGCTATTGAGCGGTTGGTATTTCTGTTGGTGGGAGTCTAGAGCCTAGGAATTTTAATAATAAGCTGTGGAGAGCTGGAGTGGCAAGTTCTGCTAGTAGCTCAACTCTGGTAGTTGGGTGGCCCTGAGCAAGTTCCTCTGAGCCTGTGAGTTCTCAGAGGATGCATTAATGTTTCTCCAGGCACTTCAGATGCTCAGGTGAGAAAATGCAAAATTAAAATACCACTTCAAAAATTATTCAAGAGCCATCTGTTCAAAAATTGTATTCACCTTGCTTTTGCCATTACTGTTACATGTAGTTTTAAGAGATCTCAGAAGAAACAAATAGTTTGCCTTCCCCCCCACCATTGTTCTTAACTTCTGGTTTCCATGTAGTATTTTTATGGGTTTGTGGTTTGTTTTCTTGTTTATTTTTTTTGTGGGGGTGGGTGGGTTGGTTCGTTTGGTTTTTCTTCCATAGAACCAATTAACTCGGTTCCATTTAGATGTGCAGTGGGATGTACTACAGTGTCCATAGTATGTGAACAGTTTACTCCAGCTTCACTTCACCCTTCATTCCTCTATACTGTGTGGATGCATTTCTAGAAGGAGAGAATTTTATAAGATACAGGTGTAGGTGGATGGTTCTCCCTTGACCTGCTTGTTTGGAAGTGATGCTGTGTCTGGTCTGATTTCTTCCAGGAGTGTTGTTACACTGCAGTATGTGGAGATGTAGAGGATCAGAAAGGCTGAGAAGTCAGTGTGCCTATAAGCATTTTAATGTACATGATAGCAATAGAGATTTTTCTTTTTCACATTTTTAGATGATAAAACACCACTTGAGGAGATACATTGCCCGTATGAGACTTTACTGTTCAGAACATTTTTATCTTACCTTGTTCGTCTAGCATTTCATATCTATCATGAAGAGCACCAGTAAGTTTCATCTTTTAGTGACATTTATTTCAGTGTAGTCAGTTTGAGTCTTCCCAGACAAGAGTGTTTTTGTTTCAACTGCAGAGAGAAGAGTCCTTATCTGCATAAGTGTTTCTTGGAATTCCTGCTGCCTGTCACGTCCAAGGTAAGTAATGGTGTTTCTTCTGTGCTGTGCAGAATTCATCAGTTAGTACCACATACATCACAGTTTTGTTGTAACATGTTTTCCAAATCAATATTTAAAGGTATCTTGTTTTCTGAAGAACGATGTACAGCTTTTGCCTTGAGCTACATTGACAAATGCTGGGAAATCTACAGAGCTTTTCGTAGACCGAGTACCAGACCTCCCTGTGAACCCACAATGAAAATGAGGCACTTCCTTTGGATGTTGGATGTAATAATCTGTTGTTTTTATCTTTTGTGATTAGATCTTAGATTTTTGGGCTTTATTCATTCAGTTGATAGGAGCATTTTAAAATATTCCCTGTATCTTCTGAAGAGCTGTAAAGATAGGAGAAAAGTTATTTGTGCAAACTGTCCAATAACTCTTACAGGGACAGTTGTTCCACAGAAATTAGTTATGTACTTATGCAGGATCAAATTCCAGTTTGGTATTTGATCATTTCAAATAATCAAATCTTAGACAAATGTATTTTAAGGGTATATAATTTTTTTTTTTTTTTTTTCTGGCTTACCCCACCCTGTATAATGTGCATACAGATATGTCTTATTTGTAGAAGAAGATTGGCAGCTTTGGAAATAACACAAAAAAACATTTTAGTCATGTATTAAATTAGGATAAGGTAGGGTAAACATGAGATTCTTCACTAAAATTCAGTAATTCAGGGACAAATCAAGATTGCACTTAAGATGGGGAACAGTGCCCATTGATATGTCTGGATTTTGGGTCACTGTCACTGTTTAAATCCCAGCCTTTTTTCTATGAAAAAATTAATAAAAATATTGGATGTCAAAACTGTAATTTTTTTTAATACATTTATTTATGAGCTTTCACAGTTTTTGCTGTCTGGGAAGCATCCCCATTGACTTCAGTAGGGCCAGAATTTCACTCTCTTGTTAATTACTTATGTGGAGGTATCATTTGAAACCACTAGAAATATTGACGCAGGCTTTAAAGGGAGTTAGATTAAGTCCATGTGGCCTTAAGTGCTGTTAACATGTAATATTTACTCTTGCCCAGGATTTTAAACTTCTCAGCAAACAATTAACTGTTTCAAGACTTGTGGAAATACTTGTCAAAGGTGATCCCTCTCTACATCACAGCAGCAGTCCCAGCCTGGAGCCAGAGGTGTGTATGGAAAAAAACACATCATAGTTCACTGCTACAGGAACAATTAAAACTACTTTTACACAATACTGCAGATACTGTCTGATCTGCTAGAATAGGAGCAAAAGGAGAAATAATTTAAAAAAAAAAAAAATTACAAACTCGAGCCTCTGTGTTTGTCTGTTTTGCCTGTATCTTCTCGTTTAGCTCTTGTACTTCTATGTTTTTATTATCTTCTGTTATCTTACCCTTCTTTGTACAGTCTCTGCATACCTGAGCATACAGGTAACTCCTTAGGAGGGCTGTAACCCAGAGGGTGAAACACTGTTTGTAGGAGACTGCTGCTAGTGACAGTTCTGTCTGTGGGGCAGTTGCAGCTGCCAAGGCATGCACTGGAAATACTAAGATGGGTTAGTAATTAAGATGTGAACCCACTGATCCTGAAAATCTGGTGATCCAAGAGGCGTGGTAAGTGATGTGTGAAGTGCTGCCACCTCAGTGAGATCAATCAGCAACTGCACAAAGCTCTTGTGCTACCTGACAGCTGGCCTGCTGTAGAGGGAGGGCCTTCTCCCTGAAAGAGTTAGCTCTTACTCATTGTTGGCATAGAATAATAAAATTTCTGATTTTAAACAGTATCTGATAAAGTGAATACACAGTGTAAGTCTTACCAAAGGATTCATTATACACCCATTTTTTGAGTTTCTGGAGTTATCATATGCAATTAAATGTTTTACATAATAGCAATAGTGTGTTGTTTTCTTAGAGAAATATCTCATAGCTCTAGATAGAGCAAAAATCTATGCAGTATTTTATTTCAATATGACATGTATAAGGCGTAATACAGTGTATCACCTCATGAATTTTTTGAGTTTTGACTGTTTTCAGTTTTTCTTCAGAAGAAATAAATGTCTTACTAGATAAGGCTTCACAGACAATCACTTGAGTTCGTTGCTTGCTCAGGTAATGAAATGATTTTGCAAAAATGGGCTAATTAATCACTGTTGTTTTTTTACTCTAGTTGGTTTTTCTAGAATTTGTTGAAGCTCTTCTTGATTGTGCGTTGGTGTTTGTTACCAGTGATATGATTAAGGAGCAAGTAAATCATGATAATCAGAAAAGAAGTAGCTTTAGAATCCAGGATCACTCCAAGGGAACCACAAAGATGTCTCTGTACCCAGAATATTCTCTGTCCCAGGTAAAGTTGCTGCAGACCTGTTCAATATTATATGTCCACTTAGAGGGCGAAGTTGAGCCTTACAAATGTTCTGTGTTTCCTCAACATAGAAACCAATTTCCTCTGTATAAACTGTCATTTGATTGGGTTTTCCTGCTTTTTCAGTTCATTGGTACCTTAGATTGTAACATCAGCACAGACAGTTTTAATGCATTTGCACATTTTCCTAGTATTAATACATATAAAGTACTTGTGAGTCTTTTTGTCTTTGAAGGGGAATTGAGAAATTGATTGAGTGGTGGAAGATATGCCTCTCCTGCTTTAAGTCAAATATCAAACTGCCCTGTAAAAATGGCATTGCAATTGTCTGTAGCAAGACTTGCCATTTCTCAGCAGTTAAGCAATGCTCTTTTCTTTTTGCTGAACTTTTGAGTAAGGATTTTATAGGTAGGAATATGCTGTTCTGTGACTCTGGTGTAATTTAGACACACAGACTAGCTGAAGGCATGAATTACAATTGTTAATTATTTAGAATTATGCACAAGGTGAAAGTATTTTTATTAAGTCAGAGGATTCAGAAACGCCTAATTTCAGAGTCCCTGTAAGCCAGTAGTGCCACTGAACACCACCACTTCCCATGCTCTGGCCAGTTGTTCCCATCCTGCAGAGCCCATGTCCTTGCATCTCTGCAAGCATTAACACAGTTGCACAGTGCACGGTCCAGTTGAAATAGTCAGATTTTCCAAGACTGAAAGAAAAATCTTAAGATGTGCCACATGTAAAATTCTCCTTGTGTTTACTGTTCTTTAGTACACGGACAGCAGAAGTGTAATTGGCACAGACATAAATGGTGACATTTCTGAGGCAAGTGACCTTTATGCTTCCTCCTGGTTGTCTTCAAGCAAAAGTGTCCTATCACAAGGTGAAAAAAAGAAACACGAGGTATGTAAAAAAAACCCTGCACTGAAAGATGCAGCAGGGGGTTTGCAATTCATGGCTGACAGAGTAGCCAAGGCAGTTTTAAGTTTTAAAAGGGAATAGAATTTCATCTAATATTAAATATAGGGTGTTCCCATGCCTGGAGGCATGTATGAGCTACAAGTGGTGCATTTCCATTGCTAATGAAAGCATTTGCATTCACTAAGCTATCGTTATTTAGAATATTGGGTGGAATCTTCTACGTTAACTAAACCAGTGGTGAGCAAAGCTACAGTTTTATCTTTATTCACAAGGTGGGGAGTGAGAGGCTGAAAAGTGGGCAGAGAGATTTAGAAGCACCTATGGAGCTAACTGTAATATAAGGCCTGAAACACTTTGAGAATTCTTCCAGCAAACTTCTCACCTTCACTGCCTTTACATTTTTGTACCTAGTGTATGACTGACAAGATTCTCACTACTCAAAGAACAAGTATGTTCTGTTTGATCTCTGATTTTTAGCACGAGATAGTAAGGATTATTGTGTTGTACTGGAATCATGGAAATCAAAGAATTTGGAAATTTCCTGATTTTTAGAAAACAGAATTGTGTTTGACCTGAGTGTTTGTGAGATTTTTACTGTGACTTGTCTGAAAAGAGGGGTATCATCAGGCTGCAGAAGATGCTTGGGATGACAGTTGGAAAGATTTTAAAGCGTCCTTCTCAGATACACTCTTGAACGTTATTCTGTCCATTTTTACTCAGTAGAATTGTTGGAGTATATTCTTATAGTCAGGAATAGAAATTAATTATTGTTTCCTCAGGAGCAGATGAATATGTATGTAGAGCAACATGTAAGAGCAGAGACGTGTCTAAGAACAGGAGCATTCAATTTCTTCACCTCTGCCTTTCCCTAGCTCTGAAATAAGATAATCCTACCTCCCCTGGCTGGCAGAGGTGAAGTGCAGAATTAATTTGGTTAGCAGAATGCTTTGGAAATAGGAATTTGCGTGACTCAGGTGGACATGTGATTTCACTTATGAATTTGAGCACAAGTCCAGTCATGTAGTAACTTGAATTCAAAACTTCTTGCCAGCCAGTGAGACCTCATGAAGACAGAGGGCATTCTCCTCAAGAATCTTTACTGGGTGAGTACTTTAGTCACCATAAGCATCTATAAGCAGTGGTGCTGGAGGAGGTACATTCTTTGTACAGCTTTAAAGATTATTAAACCAGCAGCTGCTCATAGAAACAGCCAGATACATTGCAGTTAAATGGCAGCTGCACTCAGTTTGGCAATATGACAAGGTTTACGTTTAAACCTGCTGTACCTGCTATACACAGGTCTCTGGGCAAGCTTGAATCTCTGAACTTCTTGTGCCTTTTCATTAGAAGACATCACATCTTCCTTAAAAATAACTTAAATGCTTTTAAAAACTAAAATTCTTCCTGTACTGTCCCACTTACTTGGGCATGGAAGCAGCAGATAGATTGAACTCTGCACCAAGTAATTTTCTTCCTTTACAGTATCAGACACTGTCCTTTCACCACGGACAACTCAGGGAGTTATCAGAGATGTTCCGTTGTTATCCAGCTGGGAGGCAGAAAAAGATTTCTCTCCAGCAAAGGAATTGACAGGTAAAGCAGTCCTACTGTTCTAAGACTAACACAAAAAAATCCCTCATAGCTCTTGAATTGTGAGATTTTAATTGTATATGCAGATTTCAGCTTGTCACAAGAGGGCAGTAAATGAACATGAATTCTGGAGGAAGATTCTTAAAGAAAAATTTTTTAAGTAAACTGAAACTTCATAATTGAGACATTTAAGTACAGACTTAAGTAGTTTCACCAATTTTATAATGCCACATTTTATTTGTAGGCCATCTAAAAGCTGTAGTTTGTTTTTCCTCTATGAGAAGATTGATCTGCAAGCCTGCACATTTTTTTTTTTTTTTTTTTTTTTGTCTTGGATAAATAAAAAGATATTACTGCTATGTCTTGCTTTTTAAATTTAATATAAGAATTATTAATAATGGTGTGCCACTATTAGCTGGGTTAAGTTGTCTTATGTTATGACAGGCCAGCATCCATGCAGAAGAGAAATCAGTAAGAGCATTTTTGTATATTGAGGCTAGTAACCTTTTTATACCAGCCCCTTTCTGGCTGGTTAGCAGATCTCATCTAAGGTGCTTTTGGGGCTTGTTAAATCTTTTCTACAGGTAAAGAATCCAAATCCTAGAATACAGGTAGACAAGAAACTTCGTGTAGTCATCGGCTCTTTCACTAACATCTGATGACTGAGAAGTTACAGATCTGAAAAAACAATTCTTTCTTCAAGAAACAGCAGATGGGCCTTAGCCTATTTTTTGACAGTCACAACTGGATGCTTGCATGCAATTCTTTCAGGTAGTCATGTTTGTTCCTCCATTGCCTTATGCACAGAGGTCATGGATGCTGAACTGTCACCACATTACTGCAGAAGACATTTATCATGGGATTAAAGGGGAAAGTTCATATTCTTTTGATGCCATTCCCAGGGACAAGTGACTCTGAAGACCCATGACAGGGATCCCTTTCAAGTGGATCAGTTAAACATTTCTCACAGTTGTCATCTTCTGTACCATGCAAAATCCAGACTTTCCCATTGCAGAATATCAGATCTGCTACAAAACACATTGGAAAGGGAAGTGTCCTCTGAAATAAACACGTTTATTCTAAATGTTTCAGATGAACCAAAAGAAGCCAAAGCTGAACAAGATGAGGAATTTGGTCTGTGGCTGTGTCAGGTGCAAACCTTTTTTACAACTAAGTTATTTCCTGCCTACCAGCATGAAAAAGTGCTAAGGGCAAAAATAAAAGAAAATCGAAGACGAGATGCTGAATTAGCTGAGCTGAGCAAGACCAAGGATGAGGAGCTGTCTAAGTGAGTGTTTTATCTTCTACTAACAATGAAAATGAGAAGTGTGGTTTAAGTATTTTACTGTAACTGAGAAAACACTCATCCAGGTATAATATGCAACATATGGTATGTGACTTGTGACTTTTCTTACTGTTGGGAGTAACAAATGAAGGCTGCTTTGTGGTCTCAGAACCCTTAAAACTGGTATTTGTTGGCAGTTGAGCCTTGTTCTGGGTAAAGGCAGCTAAGACTTTTTTTTACAATACTACACGTCCAGACTTGGAAGTGGTAACTAAAGATTTTCTGCTTCTCTAAGATATGACAGTTTATAATGCTTATACTGTGAATACAGCTGTAGTTGTTTAGTCTACATATAAGTCTGTCTCCTGCCTTCTTGTAGTACACTAAATTTAAACTTTGTTCACTCAGACTTATTGCTGTAAGAGATGAAAAGGCAAAAAGGCAAGAAGCAGCTGCAGCAGAAAAAACATGTGACTCCAAGAGTACAGATCTTAAGGAGTTAAAGGAGCCTGTCACACAGTTAGTACCCCCTCCAAAGGAAGAGACACCTGTTGTAGCAGCCCCAGTTGCCTCCAAGGTGCCTGCTGGCAGAAAGAGAAGAAAGAAATAAGTCTTCTGCTACTGAAGCTTCAAGTATGTACTCCTTGAATAGGAAATAAATAGAACCATACCTGCAGTAAGATCTAAAATAAAAATGATTAAACTTTATGCACAAGACTTGCTGGTTTCAGAGGGGAACTGTCTGCTCTTCCATCAAGGGTCTTGAGGAGAATACAGGAACTTAGGTGAGCAAACCCCTTGAAACAGAAGTATTCCCAAAGTCAGTATTTCACTTGTACCTAAAACTTCCCTCAGTGTTGATACAATCATGACAAGGTATCAGTTCTTTTATCTCCCACTGAAATGGTTTCTGCTTAAAACATTGTTGTTTATATGCAGTACTTCAGTCAAACTAGAAGAATTTGACAGAGAATGTAGATCAGTCTGAAGCGGGCACAGGAAAGAACAGGTCCACCTGGAAAGTTTTGTTCAGGGGTCTTTTGTAACCAGTCTAACTTCAAATTGTAGAAAATTAGCAGAAACTGACATGATGATGCAAATGAACACATGAAAACAAGAAGATGCCCTTAAAAGTGTAACAATTATTAGTTTTATTTTCCAGTAAAATATTCACATAATGGTATCAGAATGGAATGGTACAGGTGAATTCAGACTGGTTTTTATTAGTTTGGACATAAACATTTTTAAAATCTAAAAATTTTATGATCAGTGTTTACAGATTTTAGTAGAAATTTTGATTCTTACAAAGCAAGTATTGCTTTACTATTGTCATTATTCCAGTCAATAATATGACTAATAACTTCTCACGTTGAACAAGTGTCTGACATTGACATCTTCAATAAATCAGCCCTTTGCAGATCAATCCAAGAAGAAAATATTATTAAACTGTGTTGCACAAAGTTTCTTCACTTCTTCTGTAAAAAAAATAAAAAGAAGGTATTTCAGTATGATGTGTTATCTCCACAAGAAAATGCTACAGATCATCAAGGAGACTATAACTGAATTCAAATAGAAAAAACCCTACACACTTTGTTATTCTGTCTTCAGCCTTGACTCAGTGTTCTCTTACTGATGTTTTACACTGTCTGAAAGATGAGTTGCATTCTAAGTGGCTGCAGTGTCAGTGATGGTTTGAGTTTGCTGCTTGGCCATTCATCTTGTCAAACTTTTATACTGCAGCAACACAAGACTTAGCTTTCAACACTAGGAAGTCTACTGTAACCCCTGTTCAGGGGAAGGGGGGATTAGGGGAGTCTGTTACAATAAACCAAGTCAGCAAAACTTCTGCTTTGTGCTGTTTAGTAGACAACAAATCTATCAGGCACAGGAACACTCGCTTACTGTTTCTGTATGGCAGGTTTGATCCTGAAAGAGAACTAGAAATTACTGTGACTGGTCACTGCAACTCCTTTCTCTTCTTAAAATTTAGGTTGCTCTTGGAAAGTATTAATTCTTTCCTATCATTCCAGTGAGCACATTGCCTCCTATTAAAACAGAGCCCTGAAATTGTTCCAAGTAGGACTCAAACTGCCATTTCTCTTAAAGATACAGTTTGTCAACTTGCACTCTTAAGTCATAGTAAATCAGTCTTAAAAAAGGATGAGAAACAGGACAACAATGGAATGAGGATCACTGACAGGATAGACATTATGTACAAGTAACCTACCCATGGATCACTGACAAATAAAGCCTAACTCAGTTGTAAATATGTTCATCTCCCAACTGTAGTACACTTCATTAATTACTCCTGAGCTAAGCTCACAGATCTCTATTACTTGCAGGAGGAGTAATGACTGCTTAATAATTAAGAATGTCTGCTGAATATTTATGCTGTTCTTTCAGAGCTGGTAGAAGGCAGACTAAAACCTTATGCAGACTTACCCGGTGTAGCATAGATGAAGCCCTCTCTAGATTTCTTGGGAGAAGGACATATTCATTTTAAATAGGACATACATTGTAGTAGTAACTGTATTAAAGGTAATAAAAAGCAATCCTTACCATTAACTTCAATCAGATTTGCATTTTTTTGGTTCAGAATAACGTACAGTTCTCGCTGGTCAGACTTCTTCCCAACTACCCAGTAATCGCTCATGGCCTTCACAATAATTTCCTCATCTTCATCAACTCTGAAAGACGTTTTAGAAAGTAAAGAAGGTGGCAGCAAGTTCATCTTCAACAACTTTATTTGTAAATGTTAGGACAGCTTTGACAGAAAATTGTTGTGCAGTATCAAAGAGACTGCCAATACTAATTTCAACATAATTCAGCTATCCAGGATGAAAGCTTCATAAGTGGCTGCTGAGGAGAATTACTTATTTATCTGGAAATGTAACTAATTTGTCCATCAGCCAAACACTCCAGTGCTCTGAGGAAAACACCTGTCTTCCACACGGTTAAGGACACGCTTTGTGGAATGATGACTTGCTACACAGTGACCAAATAATGAGAGTCGGAGAGGGTGTGGTGATACCAAGCTTTCACACTTTCAGTTATTAAACCTAGAACTAAACCGTGCCCAACAACAAGACATACTTCATAAAGCTATTACTGGGGACTTCCACAGTATGATGAAACACTTTCTTTTATTTATAGAAAAATAAAAACCTTGTCCTTAAGCAGAGTGGGAAAATTGCTAGTTGCTAATTAAGAGTTATAGACATCACAGTTATTAAAGAACATGAAAGTGCTGAATGATGTTTATAGCAAGAGAGGGTCTCTCACACCTTGAATCATGATACTCAGAGGCAAGAAGACAGTTATCTTCTCTGTCAGCACTACTGTAGTAACTGCAAGGTTTGCATTTCATCTATTGTCTAATCCCTAAGAGCAGACAGCTGCTTCAGAGGAGGGTATAACGCAGGCGGAAGCAGGTTTCCCTGTCCTTCACACTACTTAGCCAGAGATCAGACAGACTTAAGCACAGAAGCACAAGGCTTCATGTCCCTTTTAAGTTTGTTACGGCTACTCTGAAGTGTCAAATGGAGTAGATATTTTCTTGGATAGAGGCCCTGGCACTTCTGTTGTCCTTTAAATTATTTTTTTAAAAGAAGTTTTGTTCAAGACAGACTACTTCTAAACCAGCAAAAAATAACTGACCCATGTTACACCTATCTCACACAGCTATGAATAGCCAGCCATGAGCAAAAAGACATGAAAGCTCCACTCATTTGAAAAAAAAAAAAACAACTACTTGATAGGAGGAGTTACAAGGACTATTAAATAGTTAAGCATTACCTGGAGAAGTCACTGTTGATGTCACCGAGAATCTTCATGAGGTCAGGGTGAACAGATGCAAGTGATACACTGGGTGTTTTCCTCATGTGAATGGTACTCTTCTCTGCCAGGTTCATGTGATTGAAATAGATAAACTTAAACTGAGGCTCCTTCTCAGCCCTAGAAAGATTGTGGGAAAAAAAAAAAACAAACCCACAAACCTGTGACTTGCATATGCAGACACGTTTGATAAGCACAGGCTTCCCAGAGAACAGGTAACTAGCCAGTGCAAAGCTTACTCTGACATACTGAAGGCACCTCCACACTGAAGAGAACCAAGTACGTTAAGACTCGTGGCAAGATTAAACTTGATTTTAATACACTTAAAAAAAGCAAGCCTGCAAAACCAGATAGTTTTTCCCCTTCTGCTGGTTAGGCTGCTAGTAAATAGATACAGAGGACTCTAAAGGCCTTATGCCACTTCCTAGTAGCTGGTTTACATTTTTCTAATGAGTTCGTTTTTCTCTGTCCCCATTTTGTTTCCTTGCTGCTCTCCCGTGTGCCAGTCCACCTTGATGCTAGGTCTTTAATTTGATCAATAAGTAATCTTCTGCTTGCATGTTTGTTATTTGTTACAATCAAAAGAAAGAATTCTTTGATCCAGGCAGCTATAATTCTCCCTATCATTTGTGTGGGCCAAGCAAAAGACTATTTTCAAACTCCTGCCTTAGCCGTCTTCCTCAATTTTCTTTTATCAAGTTAATATAAAATCTTCACTTAGAGCTGTAGTTTTGTTTGAAGTCACAACAAATTCAGACCAGCAAAAACTGGCTACAGCAATTTGTATTTGAGGTTATCTATTATTTAGAGTTCGGGAGATACTGTGATGACACCACTCAGCTTAGCAAACAACCAGATACCCTTGCTCTCTGTCACCCAGATGAATTAGTCAAGAAACTGTATCATGTTTTCAGGACACCATGGCATTAAACTTTAAAAGAGTTAAAGCTGCCAAAGCCAGTCCCAGATGACATTAAAAAACCCCAAGTTTAATGATTTAGTAGATCGGCACAATTTCAAGCACATCCTATTCCATACTCTGTGATTCTGCTGATTTAGCATGCTACCACTAAGTAAGTTCAGTCACACACCTATCTTGGATCTAAGTCCTCTTTTGTTGTCACATGTGATGCTGTTCTTGCTTCCCCAACAACAAAAAAAAAAATCTAAAACCAAATACAATTTTATGGAGAGTCAACTACAGTTCTGAGGTACGTTTTCTAAAGCATTAACATTCCTTTTCATTTGACTTTTTTCTTTTCCCCCTCAGGTAGTTACATTAGTCCTGCAAAAGAGAACAAACAAAACTGTTTTTTTCCTCACCTACCATACACAGCAACACTTCAAGAACCAGTAATTCTGGAGAAAAGTACTCAGCTGCAAAGCTTGCATTGTAACCGAATAATCCACTCACTGAAATTCCCACTTCAAACTCTTCAACAAAAGTTCTAGTATCTAGACATTCATTTTCCTTTTGAATTTGTAGCAGTGGAGAGTTACATACAGTCTAAGGCAAAACTCAGAGGTGAGTGACGTCAGTGCCCACTTGAGGTGAAAAACACAGTTCTTTAGACATTATACAAAACAGCAGCCTAGGAAAGCAGAAATCAAAGGAAACCAGCACAAAGAAGGATGTGGGCACAAAGACAGTGATATTTAAAAAATTTTTCCAAAACCGTCGAATATTCTACTAGGCCAAAGGCTATTTGTGAACAAGATGAGATTGTTATCCTCAAGAAAAGCGAGGAAGCATAAACTGAAGTTAAGGTTTGGCAGGAATTTCTACTTCTCTACTTAAATATGAGAGACAGTGACAAAAAACTACAGCTTCGGCTGGCACTTCTGCCCTCTCGAGTGTATTTCTGCAGCCACAGTAATCTGTAGAACTCATCTCCACAGGGCAGCTAGTTTCAGTTCATGTAGGAAAGAAGCAAAACCTACAATTTCTACCGCTTGTATCTGAATAACCTGCTGATAGCTGGGGGATGAAGAGCAGAATTTAAATTGGTAATAGTGAGATTTACCAATATTTACATGATTTTTTTTCTGCAACAGAGGAAAAATATTTCAGCCACAAAATAAACATTAATTCCTAGATCAGTAACGTGTATGTTGTTACGTCAGAGATACCTAAACATGCATCAACAGGCAACATATAAATGCTTAAGATGCAGAAAGGTAGATAAACATCATTTAAAGTATGCAGACAACTCAATGCTTTCAATGTTTGGCCTCATGTTACCATTATTTAAGCAGATCATTAAACCTGATTTTTAACCAAATAATGAGGGACTGCAACAGGAACAGAGGTGTGGTACAAACCCTGATATTCTCTTGTTGATGTTGTATTGTTCACATATGTCTGATGCCAACACCGTGAGCTGGGGCCCAACAATGCTGTCCAGTTTGCGGCAAAACTCCAGCGTAGGTGGAATTGAAGCTAGGTGGTGGGTAAAGAAAAAGGAGAGACTAAATTCTCTTCACACAGGTGAAGGTGCAGTTTCTTCTTTTAAGCATCAGTGAGAGTCCTGGGACAACCTTCTCTCATAACCTTATGGGTGATTTTGAAAGTGCTTGGCTAACTGAAACAACATTTAGTCATTTTATTGTGTAAACTGAGTTACATATACCACTGGAACAAAAAAAAAATCAAAAGGCTGATAAAAGCATTAATGGTGAAGAGACGCAAATAGCAACATTTTTTTTTAAAGAATAAACCAAGTTGCATGTAATAGCATTTTGTACTATGTCTTGTCAAGTAAGTGATGCTAATAGGTACTTACCATCAATCATAAAGCAGACAGCTGCACTCATGGCCTGGAACAAAAAAGTTAAAGCAAAAAAAAACCATTTATAACAGGTTACCTCAACTACCTCAAATAAACTACAAGAATTCAGTGAGGTCACACAAAGAAAGTCTACTTTAAAGGTAACACTCGAATTGGATAATCTCTTTGCAATTCTGCACAACCCAGGATAGTTATGTTTTTAAAATTCAGCCCAGTTAACAGCTCTTAAGTTGTAGGAGAAAGGTAAAATTTGCTAAAAATGCATTTTATGCAAGGATATATTTCTGCAAGAAACTTGCACTTCATTTTTAAAGTGTTTTGTTTTACTGAGTAATGCTACATAAAGCTAGGTATGGAATTACTGAAAGTAACTGAAGGCTGGTATTTTGTTTTAATAAGACAGTTTGTTCTGGGGAGGGTACAGGAGAAAGGAAAAGGGGGATTCAGGCTTTAAAGCTTTAGGAACACCAAAGTTTTTTGTCTCTTTTCTTTAGCCTGGTCACATCAATGCATCTTTCTATACAATTTCTATACAATTCTGAGCATGTCACATCAATGTCGTCTTCACTGTATATGGAGTCCTAATTATGTGGAATAATTGCAGAGAAAAATGCAATACCTTATAAACAATTAAGTGAAGCTCTTCATACGTGTCATCAGTGTTAACAAATATTTTGGGGAAACGGCACTTTGCTTCTGGATCGTTAAGATTTAAGGGTCCAGTAAGGAACCTAGAAAAAAAAATTCAATAGGTCAGATGCAATGAATTCTTTTATTTCAGTTTTTCCTATTTAACAGATGTTCTTGAAACTAACAATTACTTGCAGGTATGCATATTTGAATACAATGAGTTTTCAGCTATCCAGGCAGGCGCAGAGCCCTTTATGTATATATAAACCTCGGCGCTCTTCCATTTCTGAAGTAGTATTATGCTCCAAAGTAGCATATATCCTCCAAAGAGTTACAGAAACAGGATCAGAAAGCCAGAATAACACTAAGGAAATACAGTGTGCAGATCAAAGGGGCAGCAGCAAAATTCTTTGCACATACAGGTTTTGACTATCTTTAAAAATAACCCTTTTTTTGCTGCTACTGACTGGGAAAGCACTCTTCCTTTGCTTTCCAACAGTACATTCAAATTAATTTTATGTAGAACAGTCATTTATTAGAAGCACCTAAGCTTGAGGCAAGGGAGAGGGAGGAACAAGGAGAGTGTGCCAGTGCCTCGATCCCCCCAAAATACAATAAATCAGGCAGGAGAAATTACCATGATTAAAGAAAGAAGTCTAAACCCACAATTATTCAAAATAGTAAGCACAGAGTCCCCCACTCTGACATGCTGAGTACAGCATAAAAATAAATAGATAAATCTGTAGATTAAATCTCTCTCTTTGTCTGAAGCACTTGACTAAAAAGAAATTACCAGAGCAATTTCAACATTTTTCATGCAATGCATTAAGAACAGTGGGGAAGAAAAATAAATATGCAGTAATGTTAATGAAGCCTTTTTCTCTCTTTTTCCAGAGGTCAAGTTTCACATTGCACCAGCTTCTGTACAACCCTCTGGAATGAATTATGTGCAGATTATGTACTCAAAATACATGTACTCCTCCCAAATATTCTGCCCTTGAGGTGCTACTTGAAGCAGTAGATGGTGACAGTAAAGGAGAGCTACCTTCCATAGTGTTGTAGATTTCCTGGCATTTCAGCACGCACTGGAGAATCTCTACCCGCTAACTGAAGTGGAAAAAGAACACATGCAAGAAAAAACAACTTAGAGGTATTTTCTGTTATATTTTGTGAACTGTCTTTAAATCAGATTCCAAGCAAACTATTTGCAGAAGTTATCACTCATGAAGATATATGCTTTTTGTGTAACACGAAGGAGGTAAAGCTGAAATCTAAGAGATGCTGATACAACAGGGCATTCTCATTTTGCATTTCTTAATCTAAACACTTATGGTGCTTTTTGCTGGGGGGAGGGATAACTAACTCCATGTGGTCTTATGGCCCTCCATGCTGCATACAGCCATGGAGCTGAAGTGAGTTGTTGGCAGTACTGAGCAGTCAGCAGGTACCAACTTCAGTGAGCTCCCTGTCACCATCCCCTATTCCAGCTATCAGCACAGTTCAGATCATACGTGCTGGGTGCAAATACTGCTGAGTTTAGTAAAGTGCCTTGAAAGCAATACATTTCTGAATTCCTAAATTAAAAGTTAAGGGTGGGGGGAAGATAATCCTCTGGTATTTTAGTCCTTAGTGATACCAAGGGAAAAAAGAAAACAAAACAAAACCAAAACCAACCAAACACAAAACCCATCAGCCACCTCCACACCTCCACTCCCCACCCCAAAAAGGCCAACTAGTGTACCTCAGGCTCCATGTGCCTTGGAAACAGAGATGTCGTGAGATACTTGTACAAAATTCTCATATCATCTTGTTCCAGTCCACTCCTAGAGCATCAGGGAGAAAAAGAGACACAAGTGTTGTTTGTGCTGCAGTTCAGATCACGTGTTTTCCTCTAACCAGACCTTGAGTAAAGCACATACTAAACTAGCAGAGCAGCATTTCAGTGTCTTAGTAGATTCAATCCCAGAACATTCATTTTTAATAAAATGATAGTTCATTTGCTAAATACAAAACACATCTAAATAAGCTGTAAACCAGAAGAGAAATGAAAACAACATTTAAACAAATAAGGATCAAGCTTTCTATTCTTGTCCATTTTTAAATAGAACTCTTCACAAGCATTGCAACTTTCTGGTTCAGAACCACATAAAGAACAATCCTTTAACCTTCCCTACCAGAAGGTTCTACAAAGGAACTTGTGTATATACACAGAGGCTCTTGCAATGGAAATTACATTTCTCTAGCTGCTTCTCCGTCCAACTTAGAAGTAATCATTTAGAATCTTAGAATCACTGTGGTTGAAAAGGATCTCTAATCAACTCCAGCCTTCCTTTGGTACAGGTTAGAGATTTTAAAGCTAAAGACCAATGTCTTTTGTACATATCACTCATCCTGCCATTCAGTTTTCTCATAGCTTTGCTGTTTTAGCACTGATTTACACAATGAAAAATTGAAGACACACAGAAGAATTACTGAAGTACCTACCAGATAAGCTGGTCGTTGTAGAGAAATGCAGTATACTTGACTATGTTCAGGCTTTCTTCCATCCTATTAATAAATGACTGAATTTTCAAGTAAGTCATTTTGTCCAGTGGAAAGAAGCTGATTCCACAAAACACATCCAGCAGATCGCAGGACTGTAAGTGCAGTGTCTGCAAGTACTAAAAGAACAACAGTTGTTTTTAGAATGCAGAAAACTTCCAGTGTGTAAATTTAAATGACAAATTTGAGTCTAATCCCTGGTAATCTAGACTAATGATCAAAAAAACACCCGAAACCCAAACAAAAAGCCACCAACCCTTCCAGTTCTGCTTGTATAACATACTCCTCCTCATGTGAGGCCAGACATTTTAGTAGGGCCTGTAGTGATAGGACATGGAGTCATGGTTTTAAATTAAATGGGCAGATTTAGATTAGAAACAAGGAAGAAAAGTTTTATGCTGAGGTGGTGAAACATTGGCACAGACTGCCCAGAGAGGTGGTAGATGCTCCATCCCTGTAAACATTCAAGACCACATTGAATGGGGCTATGAGCAACCTGCTCTAGGTGCAGATGTCCCTGCTCACTGCAGGGGGGTTGGGCTAGATGACCTCTAAAGGTCCCTTCCAACCCAAACCAGTCTATGATTTGATGTGTGAATGTGATTCCAGGTGTGTCAGCTTGGTATTATTTAATCATAGCAACAACAGTTTTTAAGGCTAGCTCCAGATCTTGTGAGAATATAAAAAAGCACAGCTTATCTTACCAATACATAATTTTAGAAGCAACTCTGTAGAAATATTAGCAGATAAATCCATTACCTTTCAATGTGCAAAGGAGAAGATAATTTCTATTACTCTCTTTCTTGACAGACTGTAATGTTCACCAAGAGATTTCAAAGTCACTATCAAGCACTGTGCTGTTAGAGGAGTTATCCAGTGGCTCCCTCTACAGGCACTTCACATTACCAAAAAAACACCAAGTAAGATTCTTACAGACAGTGTGACAGATCTGTCACAGTTGATAATCTTCAATCTCATTTCCGTTCAGAGTTTCAGTGCAGTCCAAGCCTGCCAGCAACATGTCGCCAATTTGTTTGTTAGGCTTAAAATAAAACGGCTTGCATGACAAAACTTCTCAGAGCATTTCTAATTCCCCAGCAGAAGAGAAACAACTTCTCCTTGGATTTTAGCTATACAATTTGATAGCGATTATTGTTTTATCTTCAGTAGGAACTTCAAAGAAAAACAATGTTTTAAAGATAACCTAATACTTCCCTTTTTGCCATGCTCTATTTTTTAATTTAGTCCAGCCAGAAGTATATACTGGCTGATCAAACAAGTACTCCTCACGCCAACAGCATTCATTCTGAAGTCTACTACAATCTTTCAATAAACAAGCATGAAACCCATTCACTTTTGGGGTTTTTTTTTGGGACTTTTGTTCACACACTGTGTTATTTTAAAAACCTGTTAAGAGAACAGAATTTTAAACACCAGTAAACAGTGTCCACACATCATCATTATCATAGATCAACATTCAGATCTCTACCACAAGAGAATTAACTGCTGACAACAGTCCCATTTCCTTCCGTGCAAAGAAAAATGGGGGGGAGACAGACATTTGGTTGCCATCTTTTAAAGCTAGCTTGGTAAAACTTTTCCTGTAGGAACTCAAACTTCTGCCAGACATGACTACTCAGTTACTTTATGTGAAAAATACCTGAAAAATATTTGATTGATTTCTTGCTCAAAAATAGGCTTTTCTTTCCATCCTTCCACTAAAACATGAGCTTTTACAGACTGAAATTTAATCCTGAAGACTAATTACACCAAAGGCATATCTCCTGAAACCTTATCAGGCACAATTACCAATTCCACATGGCAGGCGAGAAGTTAACAATTACAACTGTCTATTCCTTCACAGTACTATGGGACTTCCAAGTCTGAGCACACAGGCTGTGGAATCTCCATCCCTGGATATTTTCAAGACTCAACCAGCGAAAGCCCTGTGCAGTCTAGTCTGACTTCAGTGTCACCCTACTTTGAGCACGAGGCTGAACTGGATGACCTCTCCAGATTCCTTCCAACCTGAATGATTCTGCAACAGTTACTCAAATAGGTCTGTACAGATTATCACACCAACCAACTCAAATGTAAAATGTAATTTCCAAAGAATGAACATGATTCTATCAGAAAAAATATCTGACAGCTAAGCTGTTCCATAAAGCCATAATCCTGCTTGTGGCTCATCTCCACATAAAGGAACCTACCAGGTTATTAGGAAGCAGGAAGTATTTGAAAAAAAATGAGTAGCCAGATTTAGTTGTATCGCCACTACACCTTTTCCACTACCTATGTTCTATAGTCACACTGCAGCCACTTAAGGCTTTTGCATTTTATTTCCAACACAGAATCACATTGTATATGCCTGAAAAATAAGCTCTTACCCGATGGAAGAATTTCTCTAGTCTCTCCTTTAGAACTTTTACACCTCCATCTTCCATGGCTTTCAGGAATGTGCCATTGAAAAGCTAATAGTTAAAAGGATTAAGAAAAAAAATCAGTTGGGTGGATAGGCATTTAGAGTAATTTCTTCTAACTGAGCCATGAATATACCTACACTACAGTACAGCCTCTGTTTCTCAGTATTTGGACTCCACATAGAACCAGATATACCCCTTCTTTATAGAAAAAAAAAAAATCTCATATTTGCAGAGCCCAGGTATATATGGCAGCAGAGGCAGAATTAGAGAAAAAATTTAATTCTTTAATGATATTAGAGAAATTATTTGTGTTGCTTAAGTATCTTATGCTCTTGTTTTGTAAAAGCCAGACTGATGGCCTTTATCCAGTATAATTTCTCCAACAGATAATATCTAACACTATGAAAATCAAACGCTTAATAGTGTAACTGCCCATGAGAGAAGAAAGCTGGACTTCAGAGCAATTAGAAAGCTATTATTTTTACAATAAGCTAATGAATGAGCACAGGTAACTGCAAAAGCTTTGTTTTTTCTCTTCCATCCACACCATTACAGCTTCAGGAAGAAAGCAGACAATAGTAATGAGACAAGAATGTCAAAGCAACGATGAGCTTGCACACCCAAATGGTACCATTAAGGATCTCTTCCTCTGCCCAGAAGAGGAGCCTCTAGCATTAACTCTACCTTGTACATGCTGTAGCACTGCTGTAGGACTGAACTATAAACCTTGTCCTGCAGGAGAGAGAGGACATTAGTGAATATAAGCAGAGGCAGAATTTCAAATATTTTGGCTGAGCTATGCATAACATGTGTTCCAAAGACCCAGCAAACACAAAGTAGAGAACTGAATCTCTGAAAAGTTAAACAGTATTTTCAGTCAGCATCTAGCAATTTCTTTGTATTTAACAAGTACTATTTCAAGAAATGATGTCCCTTCCCCCCTTACGTTTAATACCAGAAGTGCCTTATTAACTCACACACAAGATACAAATAGTGCCCTTCCCTGAGGGCAGCAGCCAGTGAAAATGAACTTATTTCTGACTACTTTTCTTTTCATCCAAGTCAAAGGCTTAAGGAGGTGGGATGCCATAACAGGTTTTTCTCGGGCTAGGATTTAACCCAGATGAAAATAAGTATTTTGTAGTTTGTCTGGCAAAATAAGAGTGTCTGTGCTACCACTTCTTTTCTTAGAACACAATGAGGAACAGAACTTGTGCACACTGTCATGAACAGAGGCAGCATAAGCAACCAGCTTTATAATATTATCCCATCTGGCCAAATACCCTTCCTGTACACAACTAAACTTACCTAATGGTACTGCAGTTTGGACAAGAAATCCATGAGAGTTATAAGCTGTTTGGTTTTCCAGGTTATTAGTAAAGGTTACTAGCAGTCTTAAGAATGTAATAATATATACTTAAACCTAATAGAAATACATAATTAATAAAGTTCTTGCAGGATTTTAAAACAAACAGATCCTAAGAAATATTCACTTGTTCCAAGCTAAAAGTCTTACAGCTCTACATTTCAGTGATGTTTGTTGAGCTATTCTGAACTGCTATCTGGATAATTCTTGGTCTTTTCTTTAAAATTCATAGAAAAGTATTTCACCCTTTTTTCTATTCATGGATACATATAAAAATAAAATCAACCTGTCAGCAGCTCATGAAGAATCAAACTAAGCTATTTCTGGAGGTACTCTTAAAATACAATATAACCTATTAAAAAACAAAACAAAATTCAGTCTTACCAGTAATTCTTCTTCCTGATATTCATAAACTGGCTTTCCATCTTTGTGTTTCTCTATTATGGGATTGCGTACGACCTAGAAAGTGGAGCAGGCTGGCATTAGACAATGCAGAATGCATTGACAACACTGCGATGCCGTGTTTTAGAAAGGTGCACATCACATGCATAAGTACCATGACCATCCAGAAGTTTTCTTCAGGTTCATGGAAAAATTGCCTATTCTTCTGCGTATGTAGAGATTTTGCAGGTTTTGTTGGACTAAAGGTCCTGGAAGGAAAATATTTATATAAATGTAGACATTTATACACGCTCGCTAAACGGAGACATATGATTGGGAAATAGAAAAGGCAGTGCCTGTGCTCAGACAGTGAGCCACACCATCAGACATCCTACCTTGTGAACTGTACTATAGCTTCACACAGTCCCACATTCCTAATTTTTTCATTCTTTTCTACTTCGTTTGGGTGATAGAAGAGAATCTTCTTTTCTTCCTAAAATTTGTAAAAAGAATCAAAGCAAATACTTTTCAAGAGAATCAGAGTTAAAGGATACCACCAGTTCACAGCTTGCTGTTTTTTTTAACTTTAATCCCTTCATTTCCTAGGCAGAATTTTATCTTGGACCTAAATGAGTTTCTGTAATAACAGATAAAAGACATGTTTATGTATACTTAAGCAGTCAGTCATCCCAAGATATCTCAAAATGCTTTATACATTGAAGGCTATTGAAATCATATGCCCTAGTCACTTTACAGCTACTTCAAAGCAAGGCTAGCTTCAAAGCCAGATGGAAGCATGGCCAGCTCCAGAGATAGCTCAGATTGCTCAAGGCTATGTTCAGTCAAGTTTTTAATATCTCCAAAGATGGAGATCCCACAACATTTCCAGGCCTTGCTCTGCTGTTTAGCCACTTCACTGTGAAGAATTTTTTCTTCTATCTCACCAGAATTAATTCTCATCCTTTCATTTCAAGAACTTGACTCCACCCTCTATAGCCACCCTTTAGAGAGGTGAAGACAGTCAGGCACCCTTCCTTCAGTCTCTTGTCCAGGCTGCACAAATCCAGCTATCTGAGGATCTCCTGGTACATCGCATGGACTGCAGCCCCCTGACCAACTCAGGGGCTCTCCACTGAGGTTGCTTCAGCCCATCAGTGTTTTTCCTACTCTGAGAAGCCCCAGAGGAACACAGTCCCCACCAGCAGTCTGACAAGTGTTGAACAGAGATGAAGCAACGACTTCACTTGACCTCCTAATGCACACTTGCTCACACAGCCTGGTGTGCTGTGGGTTCTCACTGCCACAAGAGCCCACTCCTGCTTCATGGACAACCTGTTGTTTGCTAGGACTCCCTGGTCCTGTTTTGCAAAGCTGCTTTCTAACCAGCCAGCCCCTGCCTGTCAGGGTGCATGGGTTTATCTCCTCCCACACACAGGACTTTGCATTTGCCTTCACGGAGCTTCATGAGGTTGCTGGTAGTGCTTTTCCCCAGCTGGCTGAAGGTCCCTCCAAACAGCAGCCCTGTCCTCCAGCGTATCAACAGCTGCTCCTGGTTTGGAGTCACCCACAGACTTGTTGAGGCTGCGTTCAGCCCCATTGCCCTGGTCACTGGTAAGCACGTAAGTATGCTGCCCTGTCCAAAAGCTGTTAAAACTAAAGATTATTGCATGCACCATACAATATGCTGTTACCAAAAAACAGACTACAGCTTCTTGAATTTACTTATTAAGGATCGCAATGGCAAGAAAACACCAGCAATAACTTGACCATAACCAACTTCAACACTAAGCTTTCTACCATGTTCTATCTGGAGAAAATTATTTTTAGGAAAGTGACTGCATCAGCAAACACAGTTACTAACAGACAGCTCCACACCTACAATATCTTGCATGCTACTGCCGGAAACACCCTCCCTGTTTTAATGTTACCGCTCTGTTTTAATCTGAAGCAGAGGCAGACGTGGGTAGCACCAGCTCCCGGCCTCGTCACCTGCGCCCCAGCTGCGGAGTGGCCGGCGGC
>NW_008619856.1:18861-34351 GCF_000691845.1 Merops nubicus | reverse complement strand
GTGAGACTGAATGGCCTGTAGTTCCCTCGTTCAATGAAGATTATTTTAAGTTTAGAAAAATAGATTCTAATGGATCACAGACCACATATACTTTTTAAATTGTATAATGATCAGAAAAGCCACAGTAAAACCACTTCTTGGTGCTTCCAACTTCTCATACTCTATCAAGACAAATGAGTAGTGGTAAAATTATTTTAATGTGCCTTTTAACTGTGGGCGATGCAGCTGCGAGACGAGCTGTGTTACGTCCTACCCCATGTTCCATCAATCATATTGCTAATCAGGTTCTGTTCCAAAATCTTTGATGGGTGAATTTAGCCAAGACAAATACAGTTAAATCTCTAAAACTTGTGGCAAATATCTTTTAATTCAAGGTAAGCCTGTGAACTGAACAAGCTGGATCTGAAAACTGCTAGAGTAAAAAGGTATGCAAAAATATGGGGCAGTACTATTTTGCCTCAACTTAGTTCATCTTCAAGAAAGTGTGTATGTCAGGAGAGCATATGGGCATCAGTAGAGGTTTTATGATTTTTTTCTGACAACAGTCCCAGCCCCATTATTCAATTATCATACACTACCTTGCCCAATAGTAGTTTTATAGTAATCCACATTTATGTGATTAAAAAAAAAAAAAGGTTATTATTTGTGTGATCAGGCCAGCATTTGGGGTGTAACTTCAAATGACCTTTGCTACACTTGATAGCATTTTTTATACAGCAATGACACTCAAAGGAAGAAACAGAGAGGAAGAAATCAGTGCAGCTTTCAAATTAAGTAGATAATGGCATTAACATCTGCTGTGTAAAACAAGAAGAGCACAACTCCCGGTCTCAATTTTTTTGAAATTAGGTCACATCATAGGAGAATGGAAACCCTCTTCTAAATGATACAACTGAATGTAACAGTCCTTTTTCATATACTATAGTCATTCAAGATAATTTAGAATAAGTAGAACTTTATTTGTCATTTAAATATGCACATTAGCATTGACTACCATAAAGAAAGCAGTACTCACATTCCACTCAAGAGCAGAAATATTATCCTATAATTCATATGGAAATTTTTACCTGAAAAACAACAGCAACAATCGAGTCCATATCGTTATTTTGTGTGGGTTTATTAAGCATTAAAATAAACTTCCATTAATTCATTATTATTATTTGTATGCAACTCAATAGCAACTATAATTTTAAAATGAGTGTATAAAATGTCTAGATGCTGTAAATAATATAAAACATGGACACCAATAATAATGAGAAAATACTTTCTTTTGGAACAAAACTGGTATGCATTTCAAGGAGGGTACTTAGAGTAATCAATCATCCAAATGAGAAGATGTGCTCAGTAGGGTGCTAGAGTATCACAGGAGAGGGCACTGATCTGTTAAACCACATGTGATGATGTGTTAAACAGAGGAAAACCAGCTAGCAGCAGCTCACATGTTTGTGTGTGAGCAGGAGGGGACAGAGGGCTCTGGAGCCTGATTTAGCCATCGTCCTGCACAGCAGAGGTGGGGAGGGACCTCGGAGGTAGCAGCAGAACTGTATGCGACTGCTATTTCATGGCTGGTACCTGCGAGCTCCCTTAATCTCAATGCTAGGTGATCTTGTGATGACAGCCCAGCAGCTTTCAAAGCAGTAAGTACTCAACAATATGTTCAGATAATATTTTAATGGGTTAGAAAAACTTTTAGGAACAGCCTTGTCTGAAGGAATGTCTACAGGCAGACAGCGTGTGTTGTTAATGTTGAAATTAGTTCAATGTTAATTCACTGAAGTAATAAAAATTCCCAGGGTATTTGTATTGTATCCTGTCAGGAGATGTGCAAACAAATCAACAAAATTATAGCATGGTTAATAGTTACTTTTTGCTTTAAGTTAGTTCACATTTTGGCATTGATGCAAGAAATTTTTCTCTCTCTGAGTCCCCAACTTCTGAAGTAGCATGAAAATAGCTACTACTCACAGGGATGTTGTGACTAGAGATGGTTAAATTATTTCTCATGATTTGACAAAGCAGGCTTTGTTTATCTATGGGCAAGTAATTTGTAAACAGAGTTTGCACTTCACAGATACATTCTCTGCTCATAATTGTTTAATAAGCAACATTTACAAACAAAGACCAGTGATGGGGTTGCTCATGACCAATTTTCTCTGCACAGGGTTTTCTATGGGTTGTTGGTCATTTTAACCACACCATTTTGTTTCTGCCCTTTCTAACAACTCAAGTGATTTAAAGAGGAGATTACACCTATTAAATAATGACAGTGAGAAAGAGGTATGTTTTCCTATATGCTGGATCTTTTTCGTTGAAATCTTATCCTATTTTTCACCTCCCCTAGGAACAGGCATATGTCATGAGGTAGCTCACTGTCTAGCACCAAGGGCCAAAACCCCAAAATACTCCACAGGTATAGCAGCAAACAAACAGGGAGCTAGTAAAACAGAATTGCTGCTAAGAATTTAGGTAGCGTTTGGGAGCTTGGTCTTGCAATATTTCCTAAACTCACACTGGTCCTATGAGGATTAATAGAACATTTAGAAAATGTATATTATCATTATCTTCTTAATATACCTCATTGGTTTTTTAAACCTAATAATACCTGATTATTTTCCTAGGCTTATTTGTCACAACTGAAAGAAATGGGGTTTTTTTTATGTATACTACTAGCATGGTGTTTCTCCCAGTCCCAGCAAAACAGTGAGCACTTCTGTCAGATGATAAAATATGATAACTCTCAGTATTTATTCAGAATTTAGTCACTACTACTACTCTTTGCAGGCCAATCTCTGTCCTTTGGCCTTTATCTCCCCTGCAAAGGAAATGTTAGGCAAGGCAGAAAATGAAACAGAACTTTCAAACTTCCATCAAACAAAAAAGCAACAACCAAAAAACCCCTTCATCCTTCTCTCGTTATGGTTTGTTGAATCTTCCTTTGTCTTGTTGTATAATAGGAATAATGTTCATGGCACTGGAGTATACACACAATAAATAGCTTCTGTGGTTATCAAACACCTCAGCTTCACTTCAGCATTTAATCACCCACAAAAGCCATTTCTTTGCCTTGTATACTTCTCTGCCACAAACATTATCCTGTAGCTAGCACACAACCTGGAGTGCCAGACCTTCATTTTGCACTCTGGAAGCTGAATTGGAAGAATGAAACACCCAACCCTCAGTTTTTAAAATAACAGCTTAAAAGTTAAAAAGAGGGTAATAGTAATCAAAATCCCCAAGCCCCCACTAATGTAGGAGAGAAAAAGGGTCTGTCTTAAGTGGTCCCCCAAAATTACCTGCTGGAAAGACTCCAAAGAAAAAACGTAGTTATGATAGACATATGCTAGGAGATTATGATAATAACTTTGTTCTGGGAGGAATTAACTTTGCTCCCATGTTAGATATAACCCTAGCAGAGCCAACAATGCTTTGCCTAACACAACTTAAGAGAAGTTTCTAACAATAAATATAAATGGCTCTCTCAAGCTGCTTCAACAGACCCAAAATGTTAATGACCTGAAAGGCATTAAGAAACACAATATAAAATAAATATTACCCTGGTTCATGTTCCCTGCCTTTTCCACATCTGTCTCTTCACAGCTCCTCAGGTTGCCCCTTTAAGCTGTAGACAGCACTGAGGAGTTCCTGAGGCCCTCAAAACTGATTAGTTTATTTTATTCTCATGCAGTCCTGTGTTGACAGCCTGTATGCTCCTGATCAGTCCAGCTGTCCTCTTCATTTATGCTTTAATCTCATCTATGTCTGACCAACAGTATCTGGTCATCCTAAATTCCTCCAGATCCTGGATGGATATTTGTGGTTCTGAGTACTTAGAAGTCAAAAAGAGAGAGATGAGAGAGAATTGAACCTGTGGAAAAGCTAGACAATAAATAAACCTTTTTCCATTAAAGTCAGAAAGGAAATATTCTGGGATACTAATAAGACAAAGAAAGTGTGTCTGAAGAGAAAGACAGAAAAAATGAATGAAGGGTGGAAGGCAGGCAAAAAGAGAATGATAGCGGAATCTCTACAGAGAGAAAGAAGTAAAGAATTTGGGTGACCAGAGAAAGTAGTAGATCAGCAAAAGGAAATGAGGTAATGCTTTCAAGAGAAAAAAAATATTGTGACAGAAGAAGAGGAAGAAGAAGAAGAAGAAGAAGAAGAAGAAGAAGAAGGAGAAACTAAACAAATTCCACAGTGACTGGAAGTAGAACTGAAATTTAGTTACAAGGGAAAGGGAAAGGCATTATAAAACTGGAAAGAAGGACAAAGCACTGGAAATGAGAAAGGGGAGGTCAAAAGCAAAAGAAGGGATAAAAAAAAAATGCTAGAAGGAAGAACAAAGCAGATAACGTTAGGCTGGTGGATGTATTTTTCTGTGCTTTGACCACTGTGAAATTATAGAAGTGAAAACCCAGGGACTACTGTATTATATATGCACTATTGTATAAGCTATAGTTGGATGAAAAATACCATGTACATAAAAGCAGAGAGTCTTTGCATTAGAGCTTACCTCCTTTCCTTTATCCTTTTGATTTATTCTGAGTTTATTAAAGTGAATTAAATGGAAGGACTATAAGGTGAAGCAGCATTGGTGCACGTTAGCAACCTTCCTCTGATTCTTTACGAAGAATTTAAAGTGAAGAGTTAGGGTCTTTTGCCTGCACGAGGAGAGAGGCTGCCTCAGGTTCAAAACACAACAAAGGAAACAGTCCAGGGACAGACATTTTTTGAGCTGTTTCTTGTAGAAAATGTCCCTTTTAGCAAGAGTACAAGTTGTTGGAATGTTACTCAAATAAAGTTTTCCATTTTAATTTTCAGTGTCTGTGGTGTCATGTTTGGTCTTAGCATGGGACTCATGGAGAAAGGCTCATTATAGTAAGAAGATTACGCATTTGCTGTCTTAGATAATTTGAGGTGTTGCAGCTTTTTCAGTCCATCTTCGGAAGACTTCAACAGAGACAGGTAGAGTGAAGTCAGGGATTTGCCAATTCAGATATACTCTTAAAAGTTTAATTCAGAATATCAGCAGGTGGAGAGAAGGATTTACACAAGATAGTCACCCTTCCCCCTCTCCTGCATAGCACATATTCAGCTACAGGAAACAAGGAAGGAAGTCATCTCAAGGGGGAAGCGAACAGAGAGATTTATTTGCTGCTGTGTTGAACTTTGCCATGTTAAAGCGTCCTGCCATCTAATGTTGTTCCCAGCCCCGATTCGGTCAGTTCTCAGGAGTCCTCTACCGACTGAATAGAAGGGGGTGGGTATGAAGAATTACATTCACAAAAGCCCAATGCTGACCTGTTAAAGAGAGGTTTTTATTTATATTAATTTCATTGAAGTGTCTTAAAAAGAATCACATTACAGAGTGATTTTCTTGCTTTAATCCATTCACTGGCCCAAATACATATTGCTTTTTGTCATATAGATTCACATGATAGGCAGAGGAGGTCCTACTGCAGGTCTCCTTGCAACCCAGGGCTCTCTCTGGGGAAACAAAAGATGTGATTTAGGGTCTCGACAGGAAGGGGAGTTTTAAAGCTGGACCTTTCACAGTGCAAATGAAAAAGAAAAAAAAATTCCACTGACCTCTTAGGTGAAAATGTGGATGCAGTCACTCTTTCTTCCTTTTATTCTGTGTTACCTCAGCCTCCTAGATCCGTCCTCACCAGTGACACATGGAGAGGAAGACTAACCTGTGACTATTTAATGCACAAGTATTTAGCCTAGGGGCTTCAGCCTCTCTGGATTTAGGAGTTTCTTGTTTTCCCAAGGCGTCAAGGAAGCTGAGGTGCCTAAAGGATTAGACAAGGTGGTACAATGTCACGCAGATACCAATGATACCTAAATGTTTGACTTAGGTACCTAATGAAGCACTGGTATCCTTAAGTCCCCCTTGTAAATTGAGCCCTGTGTTTCTTCTCCCATAAAACTGCCTCTGTCAGCAACATTGTTCCTTTCAGAAATGTTCATTTTGATTTTTTTTTGCCTTTATATAACCTGCTTTACATTCTTTGTTGCTTCAATAAACTTATAAAATCACCCTATTATATAGAAATGTAAGTCGCTTAAGTCATCTAACAATATTAGCTCAGTTCAATACACTCAGGATGAAACAGCTGTATAAGCTTTAACCCTTTACGCCAGTCTCTGTTTATTATCCTTACTTATTTGACTCACAAGCTGAAATAACTTCCTTGTCCTGAGCCGTGCACTTCTCTTCTGACCGAGCTGCTAAATGTTCTGCTTGTTTGGCTCACTTTAATAGCTTTCGTCTTGCATTCACAGTGGCTTTTGAGCACATTATAAGTGGGACTGGAAACACGGCCTCTCATTTTAGGTTGCCAGACACTGCTGATTTTGGTTACTTAGAGCTTAGCCAAATTTCAGCTGTTTGGGATAAAATAATGTTCTGTGCCTTGTGTCTGCCCTAGGCTGGAATTTTTTGAGAAATTTTCAGCCAAGGTAATTGAGCCCCATTTGAGAGCAAGGTGAAGGATATTGTGCAGTTTTGCTCATACTGAAAAACATCGGTATCACTGCTCTGAAGAATTTCACCTTTTCTTTGCACTGAGGCACGGACTATGGCTTGGACTAAGTGGTCTTTGTATCTAGCCTACAAGTGAGATAAAGCCAGCCTGCATGGGACTGCCTGTTATCCCAGCTTGATTTGCTGTTGAAAGTATTCCTGCTTTAATGGTAATATGTGCCAACATTGACTGGGGCAGAGGGGAAGGTGCAGGCTTTATTCTCCCTGTTTTCCCACATGGGCTGCTCCCCTACTGAATCCCACTGTGAAAGGCAGTTCTACCTCTACCAGATTTGTCTCAGTTCTTGCTGTGACCTGCATGCACTCCTGCTTTGTGGGGTGTAGGCTCCAGCAAGCATGACAGGGAGGTCACAAGTAGCTGCGTGCAGCCTCTAATGTGCACTCAGCTGCTGATGTGCACTGCTGGTGGGGCAGGACTCGCTGGAGGCACCGCACGGCGTGCACTGGTGGGTGTTACATCTCCATGGGACTCCATTGCAGGGATGCACAGCTCTCCCTGCCTAGCTGTTCTGCTGACAATGAGCACCAGAGATGAGCCCCAGAATAACTGACTCTGCCTTTGGGGAAGGCATGAAAAACGTGCTATAAATATAGTCTCACAGCACACACTGAGCCATGAGGAGACAACAGAACAACAGCTTGTTAAGTAGAGGTTGTCCCATCAGGTATGATGGATGAGGTATGGCCTTGTGTACAGCTACACATTAGCCATGAAGTTAAAGGTTGTACCAGAATGAAAAAAAATGAGCCAAATCAATGTTGTCCAAGGGATCTTTCCTATTGTTTGAGTAGCTGATTCTGAAAACCCTAATGAAGTTCTTGCAGAGCTTTTCTCTGTGTGTATGTGTGCGTATGTACGAAATTAAATACTTCACTCCGACATTTTTATAAGCTACTTTTGTTTCTTACTTTTTACACATACTCATTAATCTACATTTCTTATTTAAAATTAAATGAAAAAAGCATCCTGATATCAATGATAATGGTACTTTACTAAAGAATATCTTCTAAAGATGGCACCTGATATTTATAGTGTCTGCATTCATTGTACTGGCATCGTAATACTGTAATTATTTGATATAATAAAAGGTATTATTTCTCTGTGTAAATCTTACTGCAATCCAAGTAACCAATTTGGCTCATTGATTCTCCCTACCAGGAGTATCCATCCACCAATGATTTCCTGTAAATCTAAACCATGATAATAGGTAGAGCAGGCCACATTCATTATTTGTTACCTTCATCAAAGGCAAAGTATAACGTCAAGGATACATTTGACCTTATTATCTTTAACTCGGTGTTAAATTTATAATAATATTCATGAAGATGGTAAAGTAAAACACATGACATCAGACCCAGATTAAAAGCATTAGCGACAAAATCAACATATTATTGGTTTAATCTACAGTAACAAAAAGGACTTTAGGCTGTTACAGAAAGCTTGTAAAATCAGCCTAGAACTAGATGAAAAACTTTTAAAATGCAGAGAACAAAAGTGAGTGTTAGTGAAAACAAAGCACTACAAGTTGCAACTACCAAAATGCTTTCCTTGAGCATGAAAGATAAGCAAGATTTGGTGCTTCTTTTTATTGGGATTGTGTTGATTAATGCAAGAAGGGGTTTGGAAAAACTGTGCAAGATACTACATTTAAACAGGAAACAGATGGCCCTTAACTGGGCATGCAGGTGAGGAAACAGTGGCTTCCTAATTTCACTGAACTAGCAAAACAAGAAGAAACGTAATGCCTTGTTGGTTCACTTCAGTCCAGTATGCACTGGATTTGATATTGCTTATTACCTTTTTTTTAAGTATTTTAATTTTTTTTATGCACACTTATACTGAGAACAAGTCCACAGTCTGACCAAGAGCTCATTCCTGATGAATGTCCTTCCTAATCACGGTTATTTTCAGGGATGCAAACCATTCCCACTGAATTGCACATGCGATGGTATTAGGGCAAACAAGAAAAATTCATGCAAAGTTAACTATTTGGCACGGTGGGCCTGGGAGAAACCACAATAATTTATAGAATGCATTAAAACCGGATTGCAAGGAAATTTATGATAGGCAGCCACATAATAATAAAAAAAACCCACAAAGATTAATTAACATAAAAATTCTAGCTGTCATATTTCTCTAAGTAGAAATAATTGCAAAGCAATTTTATTCCACTGAATGAACCTCCAAATAGGCACAGAGTAAAGTCAACATGAAAATGAAAGTCACCTTTAGACTAGTAAAAGAACAGGTCACAAACTATTTGGGTGGGCTGGTAGTAATGTAATTACTTTGTAAAATGCAACTGTACTGGGAACAGTATGAAGTTAAGGACATAAGAAAATTTAAAGGATTTTTAAAAATCCATTTTCCTTGCAGTTGTGGAAATTTATGATAAATGTAACACCCTCAAAAACAGACTTAAAATAAGGTAAAAGGAATGAATCAAGGACAGGAAGGAATTTTAACTTTTTTTTAAATAACAGTTACAGGGTAATTTTGTGTGGAAGTACTAGAACCCTGATCTGTATAACAGTGTGTGCATATAAATGTGTATATATACATATATATATATATTTATACACCCCCCCCCAAATATACAAAAATCAGACACACAAGGTCCTATCTTAGGTGCAAAATGGCATGACACCAGTTTTATAGCCAAAGAGGAACTTTTCCCAGAGGTTTGAGTTTGGTCTCTTTTGCATCACTCTGAATCTGGAGGTGTCCCACCAAAGTCAGTCAAATCCCATCTCTGAGGCTTGGATGGGGAAAGATGGATATATTCCTCTGGCCAACTTGTAAAACAAAACCTGAACTTTTTTATTTTATTTTTTTTTTTAATCACTCTGTGTCTGCAGCCTTTGTCTATTGATGTTGTAAAAGATATGGCTAATGCCGCTGAAGTGGGAAGTGAAATGTTTTATAGTGAAAGCGTCTGTTTTTGACCTGTCCTAACGACTTTAGCAGACTGCCACAGACCACAGCTTCCAGTGGTGTACAAGCACTGGGGAGCCTGACCTCTACACCCTGCTTTCATCCTCTCTAATTAAGCCGGAGCAGATACATTCCTTGTCAAAATTGATAGCTGGTGGCAGATCCAAATGAATTTTCACATATTTTTGATGATGTACAATACAGTCCTGTTGTTTATGCAGCATCATGCTGTATGCCAACATGATGCACCATATCATGTGGGACTCTGGCAAACTTACAAAGGAGAGAAGGAACAATTTTAATAGCTTTCTTTCAGATGGGATGGTGGGTATCTGATCTAAATGTTAGGTGATTTCTCTTGAAGTGCATATCAGTAAAGGCTGATGATTTAAACTTCTCCAAATACTTTTAATCTTCAGATATTTTAGTGCCAAGCTCTATTTAGTGAGTATAATGGATTTCAATGTTAAGAACAGTAAAGAGGGTGGGTTTTCATATACAAGCAACCGCAAACATCTTTAGCACCCTTTGAAATACAGCAAAATAAAGCTGCTTTCTTCTCTGATTTAGCCAAATTAAAGTATTTATTTACACTTTGACTAATTAAAACATTTATTCCTTCCTCTGCATTGTATTATATCATGTTGTATTATAGTTAGGAAATCCAAATGCACACTGTCTACTATTCAATGTCTGCTTTAAATTCATTACACTAACTTTATCATCAATAGTTAGTCTAGTACTTTTTACATAAATATTTTGATTTTATTTCAGTTCCAAATATTTTCACCTAAAATTTTGCTTTTCTATTTGTATTTTTTATATTTCAAACTTTTTTCATTTATATAAATTTGGTTAAAGGCTAATACTTCAAATGCATGGGGATAAGGTGCGTGATGTTGCAGCTAGACCAACGAGGCCAAAAAGAGAAGTGCACATGAAATAACCCTCTGTTTTCATAGCTTACAGTTCCCCTTATGTATCTGTTCTGTTAGTGTAGTTTCTCTGTCCTATCATGAACCTCCAGCTTCCTTCTTCTGGCTCCTTATGCTGTCATCTTCACACACTTGGACTCCATTGATGTCACTGAAGTACTCAAAGGGATCACCTTATTTTTCCCCTCTTCATTTTGAACTGCAAATCAAGAGTCAAGATATTTACTCTTTTAACACAACTGGGCTCCTACTTCAAATTTTCCAGTCTTTCAGGTGAGTGTATTACTGTCTATCTGCTTCACAGGGACATTGTGATATTTAAATAATTAATTTTTGTTGTTAAAACATATATGGCAGCAGTGACAATGCCTTCCTCACCCATGTGCATCTCAAGACTGCATCTTCAGACAACAGGTCTGCACAAAATGATCTCTGGTGCCTTGTATGACATCAATGAAGCATGGCACTGACCTCTGTGTAAACCGCCGCATTTCCAAAATCACTTGACCAATCAGCAGTTCATAAAATTTGGCATGAATTACATGAGCTGAGCTCCTTGGAAAGTCCATTTGTACTGAATGTGCACATTAATCAAACATGGAGAGTGTGGCATGCTGACAATACTTTGTTCTGTAAAAACGTATCTGTGCTGATAGTGCTTGAATTTATTTTGCTCTGAACCAGCTGTGAACTCACGCTGATGAGTGCAAAGTAGGTGTGAGATGATGCCAGATCAGAACAGTCCTTATTTGATATGAACTTTTAATCAGTTATAAACCTATGCAAGCAACAACAAAATACATGTGCTCTAACTGGACCAAGCCTTGCCTATGGTTATATGTCTGCGCATGTTCTTTTTGCGGAAGGAAGAAGCGTGGTGGGAGGCTGTGAAGGTCCGTGCTACCGCTGCTCAGTGCAGGGCTTGGCAACTGAGCAGCTGAACAAAGCCAGACTGTTCTGAAACAGGAGTAGGAATGGATACTTAAAATGAAAAAAACATAGTTATCATGAACAGGTTACTTAGGGCAAGCTTGGGCTAGAGTGGAACAACCATGCAAGTTGTAGTAAATAAAGGAAATGCCATTCCTAAGTCTTAAAAATACAATACCATTAATAACTTCAGTAATAAATACTGCGTGTTGTACTATCTGCAATGATTACACACGTTGAGGCTATTATTTCTGGTGACTATTTATAAAGATTCTGGTGCACTGTTGAAATACCAGTATAAAGAGTCTGTATCGTGATGAGGCTTTTGCTTCTTCAGGTTTCCTTCCACTGCCTATTGTTCAGCAATTTTTATAGACCTTGTAAAAACTGGTATTCCCTGCCCTATGAACGAGACATTAACCTGCAAAATGGGGTGATATGAAATGCAATATTTTTATGAAACTTGCTATATTCCTGTAATCCTCACAACAGCAATATTCCTTGAACATATCCACTACATGATTTTACTTTACCTTATATTGTATTTCTGATGTGGTAAAATTAATGCATTAAGACAATAGTTTAGCAAAAACTGTCTGAGAATATGCAAACAAACCTAAAGTGAAATATAAATATTAGCTTATGGTGTTTTAAAATGAAAACAAACAAACAGCCTTTGCTTTGTTTATTCATTTTCAAAACATGATGCTCGGCTTTAGTGGCAGAAATAAGGGGAGATCATGAATGATGAAAACATATATCCAAGTATACAAAAAAATTTGACTGTGAAAGAAACAGACTAAAGCTTGATAGTGATTTGTAAATGGCAGTGAGCAATTCAAGAAACATTTAAAATAGAAGCAGCAGTGGTATATGCATTATTTGAACTTCCTATCTTTTGTGACTGCCGTCAAAGTCCAATACAAACACAATATGCAGTACCTAGAGAATCACTTGGTGCAAAAATACTACATATTTTACAATCTAGATGTTCCGTAATGATGAATGTCAACAAAAGCAGACACAAGAATGACCCTCCTGACTGCACTTCAAAATCTTGCCAAGAAATGTATTCCCTATACTGTCATAAACAATCTATTTGCCTTCATTGTCTACTGATAAACATTTCCTATCCATTCTTTTGAAGCACGTAATATTGACATACTCTGAGATAACAATAGGTAGTCTAAAATAAAATCCATTTAGGTTAACTCTTATGTTCAAGGTCTACTTTCATAATAAATAAAGTGATTTTTAATTGTCGTAAGCAGTCATCAAATACTGTGAAGCCCTTTGTGTGTCACAACTTTAGAAACACTGCTGTGTGTTAGCAGCATTATCATTTTCCATTTGTGATACGGCTTTCTTGTGCAGAGCTGATACTCTGAAATTGGCAGCATAGTCTGAAAAAAAACCCAGGAATATTGTTTCATCAAGCAGCAGTCATAAAGTGGCTTTTTTTTTTTTTTTTTTTTTTTTCTTAACTAAAACATTATTTATAAAACAATGTGTGATAAAAGGTGTTTTTTTTTTTTTTTTTTTTTTTTTTTTAGCTTAACTGCTAGCAATCAAGTCAGAGCATCCTGCCAGTTATCAGTAAACAACTGATCCATAGTCTCCCAGAGACCTGTATCTCTAAACATATTTGCCAATCAATTTGCCTACTTTGTATTACAGCTATACTAGCCATGTTTACAGTGTCAAGAATGTTTACTGAATTAAGCATAGTTATCATGCAGATAATAGTATTAAACCATCAATATTAATATTGACTCACTTCAGTTCCAAGTCATGTTTTTAATGCTTGGTATCTTACCACAGATAAAGAGAACACAGTAAAGTTATTCTAAATATGGAAAAATCATATTGTGCTATATTACACTGACGTCTAAGTCAAATGGGTGTTTCAGAATAAAAAAAAAAGAAAAAAGAAAAAGAGGTTTCACATACATTGACAGATCAGTTCCCAGATTAGTGATGAGTCAACAGTCATGGAGCACTTCCTAGATAAAATTTCAAGGCTATATTTCATGTTTTATATTGAAGATTTTCTGAACACATATCACATCTTGTCCAATCCACAGGAGAGAAATAACTTTTATCACACCCCTTTTACAGCTTGAAAGAGTTAAAAAAACCCAGCACATATTTATTAGTCATAGTTATAAAGGAGATGATTGTGTAAGCCAGGCACTGGGGTTCTGTGATAGACTATATACTGTGGTCTATCTACTAGACTCCTGTCAATAAATCTGGTAATACATAGAAATGCAGGTATGTTTATGACAATGTCCAACGAGGCAGAAACAACAGTGTTGAGATTTGTCTTTTTTCAGACAGAGAAAGAAAGAAGTGATGGAAGAAGCAAAGAAAAATTCAGTTTGTTTTTCTTCATCTTCTAAATTAGAACTACTTCTAAAAACATCCATTTTGTCTGCTACTCTGTACAATAGTCATTCTAAGATACTACATTGCTAAGACATCTATCTGAGTCACAATAGCTGAATAATACAGTGTATTCCCAAATAAATACTCAGAGCTCTAGCTCCTGCTGCTTGAAGTCTGAAAGAAAATGCATTGGTGAGTAATGTAAAAATCTCTTAGGAAAACTGACAATATCTCCCAAGATTCTTCAAGATGTAGGGGAAAGTGTGTCATTTTCTCACCAATAATCTGCACTTTTATCTTACATGAAACAATTTTTCACAAAAAAGTCTGCCCTCCTTGTATTTGATAAAGAAGAATTAGAAATAGGTCCAATTTCCTTTTGAAAAGCAGGCTTCTTCTGCTTTTGATTGGCCTTTTATGTGACCCTCTATACAAGACGACAGATAATAAATATAATGATTTGTACTGAAGAGAAAACTGTAAGGATAATGGCCCAAACAGTGCAGTTTTTTATAATGTTACCATAGTAAATAATAGCAGCATGGTTCACATGGTTATACTTATGGCTGTATCAGTGTTTCCATTATAGACCCTGTTTTTCATAAGTTTATAATTTCATTTTAATAAATTTTCTCCTGGATGAACTGCAACATAGAAGACTTCAACAATGAACAATGAATTCTTTTGATTTAAAAAATAATGACTTTTTTGGCTAGTCATGAGCCATCTGCTAATCAAAAAGAACAATTCATTTGTTTATAACAATGTTGTGCACCATCTAACAAAAAAAATCCCAAACAACTTCAAATGAGGTAACGAAACCAGGCAATTGATTAACCTATAGCAAACTGTCATCAGTCCTGAGCGTGAAACAAGTGCTTCTGCTCATCTGGTAAATGTACTTTTTGACTACATATACTAATATCTCCTCCAAGCCCACATTCTGCAGTTAAGCATATGCTTAATCGCTCTTGAATAGGAATGCTTTCCAGAGCTCAGGCCCTAGAAATATATACATATTTAATTAGATGGTAGTGCTTGAAGATAACTCAATCCTCTCCAAACAGCATGTGATTTACTGACTTCTGCATGTCTAACCGCAGTCTATTTGTGCATTTGTGTATTAATGATCAAGTATTGCTTTCTTTCCTCCACAGCATTGCTTTATCTTGATGGGTATGTTTGTTAATCAAGGAAAAGTGAGGGTGCACCTGAATATCTGGTTTATCCTCCTGTGCCTCCACATACAGCACTCACTCATTTCACCAAGTATTTTTTGTTGTATAGCCCAAGCAAAATTATACCTTCTTTACCATGCATTTCCTTGGTTGGTCTGTGTCATAGCTCTGGAATTATTGGAACACAGAGGTGTATATTAATGGGGAATGTTGTTCATTAAATATAATGACAACAGATCTATTTTACTATACATTAATATACTAGAGTGTTTCACAGTACTACACTAATCTATTTTACTTTACATGGTTAGATATTAATGACATAATTTATTAGTGACATAATTTAGCAATCTAAATATAAAAATAATATTTTATCATTGAATAACTATGTATATATCAGAGGTGCATGGAGCTGCAGCATTGTAAGCAGCCATGCTTAGGGAAGTTCAGATCATAATGTCTGGAAAAGATGTCCTCTGGACAAGTCAAAAACACAACCTGGGCAAGCACCGAGGAGCCAAAGAGCCAAAGGCCCCCAACAAGAGCTAGATTACTACTCTGCAACACCCCTCCCCCC
>NW_008619856.1:0-18829 GCF_000691845.1 Merops nubicus | reverse complement strand
CCCCCCCCCGTTTCTCCTTCCAGAAAGGGAAACATCTGCTGACCTGCCCAAAGAGAAGTGGAATATCTTGGCTATCCACATCTGCTGAGACTCTCATGGTCTTCTACAAAGTGAGGATGGGATACTTCTGCTGAGGGGAGGTGGGGTAACTGCTGTCTTATTCAGAGCCATAACAGCATTGTGCAAAGACTGCTCAAGGGCTTAGTGGATCCTGAGGATTCCGTCTGTGAATTTTCTTCACATTCAGGGTTCCGGCTGAATTCTGGTCTAAAAATAGGATTCAGCTTTTATTGCTACACTCTGAACACCAGACTCATTCTTGGCCTTTATCCTGCACCAGAGCATCTGCACTTACTCATGTTCATCAGAGCTGCTGCCTTCCAACCGCTCAAGGACACTCCATGACAGACAAAGCTGGTTTATGCCAACTGCCTGTGCCTGTAGCTGGGTGCTCGGGGATGAGCAAAGGGGGCAATATAAGGCTATGGGGTGGCAATCTGGGGGCCGTGCCTAGGCCATAGGACTCCCTGCACATGGCCATGTCCCTGGCCAGATCCTTTTTCTCACTGCTTGCTGTGATGTGATTCCTGTGTATTGGGAATCTAGTAACTACAGAAGGTGCCATATGAGGGTCACTGCAGCTAAAAGGAGAACACTACTAAAACACAGGAGCCTCCATATTATCACTTGCCTGTATGATAAACAGATCTACAAATGTTAATTTCTCCAGTGTTACTAGTAGTACAAACAGTACATATTGCTTCAGCGCTGCTGTGCACGGCTTGTGCATTTAGAGGGAATGTGTTTAGGTTTTATATTTATTTACTAGGGACACAAATTTTAACAACATGAAATATTTTGCTTGTATGGTATGAACACCAATAGTTCAACATAAACTATGGAAGGAATCCAGGCTGTGTTGACATATTTTATGAATGTTATGGGATGCCAGATTGGAGGTGTACATCTGTGTGGGTTGGCCAGTCATCCCACTGCCGTCTGTGTATCTGTATGCTTAAATGAATTAGCTATTATAAAAACACTGCATAAACAAGTTTAACGCTGTACAATTTCCTTTTGCTGATGTAAAAGTATCTGAACCACAGTGAAGCAAGCTAACGATGATACTCAATTGCTCTTTCACTATTCGCATGTAAAAAGTTGGAAAGCTATGCACTTCAAACCTTTTCAACTCCAAAGCTGAGGACCTCTTCTCTCCCTTTGCCTCCATCTCCCTCCATGTCATTGGCAGCAAACTCCATGCAGCCCCTCATGGCAGAAAGTACCACTGCATAATCCTGCAGTCAAAATCATTACCATCCACAAGGTTACTCAAGGTCGCTAAGATCCCTTCCAACCAGCCTTGGCCTGGAGCAATGACTGCCAGAAAGCAGCACCAGATTGCCCTGCTACCCATGCCAGGAGACCAATATAGAAGTCAGGAGCTGTGAGATACCTCAGGGATTCCTTGTACATGAGGCCATTATGCTGGCTATCAAGGCAGACATGGGAATTGTAAAGAAAACTTTTTCTTCCTGTGTATCTGAAAATGCTACTACAATAACTCTTTGTTGCTCCCTTTTTTTACATGGCACATGGCAACAAAGGCTTTGAGTTCACTTATTGTAACCTTTACATTTATTAGAGGATAAGCATAGAAACCTCAGTGACCAATGAACTTGGTAAGAAATTAGATACTCAACACTAGAAGAAATGACAGGGGAAATGGAAAATCAAGCCATTTCTATTTTGCTGTATAAATAAAAATTTATAAGCTTGGCATTATGTATCTTGTTCTGAATATGCTGGTCAAATGGAATAAAAAAAAATGGATTAGAGGAAAAGTTTATGTGTTTACTTACAGGATTTGATCTTTGAGTTAAATTAGAACCAATAAAACATTTTGAACTTTTTTTTCAGCTAACAGTTTGTAGGCTAATTTTGAATTTGAATTTATTCCAAGCGTGGTAGCTTAGATTTGCCCCAGATGGACTTTCAGTTCTGTTCAAATTGCTTGACAGCACCATAACAGCCATTTGTAACTAAGTCTGCAGAAATGGGCTGGCACTTGCAACCTACTAGCACTGCTGATCTTTTTGTTTGGGAAAAGCACCCATAAATCACAGTGCATTAAAAAGGCATACACATCTCAAGCAAACATCATGGAGAATGCATTGTCCTGTAGATAAGTATACAAATAGGTGCAAGGCATCACTTAAGTTTTATATAAGGCACATATTTTTTGGAAGGCAACCAATGCAGTTTCACATGCTGTACTTTTTCTAATCTGACTGACTCACAGTCTTGTGATAGTGAGATAAGCTAGGTAGGCAAATTTTTACAGAGTTGCAATTACTGAAATTGTCATTACGCTGCTCACTGTAAAATAAATATAGATAGAAGTGAAATTATGCACAGGCTAGAAGTAGAAAGTGTTTTGCTTCTGTTTGCTAAATTAATCTCTTCCTAAATGGCTGCAGGCCAGGTAGGTTAGCATTTGTGGTTTCAAAGGTTTTCAGCGCTTGCAATGAGCCATGAAATTACTGCATGCTGCTGAAAATGGCAGCTGATGAAAGGAAAAGAGCGAATCCCAAAGGCAGAAAGACAGGAGGAAGCAGAATTACAGGCAGAAAGTCTGATTTTTGATGTTGCTCATTGTGAAACGTACACCCAAACTTTTAATAAAACATAAAACATTAATAAACCTGCTAACAATTCCTTACAATTTCTTTTGAAGTCTCGGTATAATTTCTGAATACTTATTAAAACAGGCAATGATTCAATGGTGGCTGAGCAGTTTCTGTCTGTCGGATATGGTATATTGGTATACTAGTGACTTTTGAAATTAGATTTTTATTGATGTTTTTTAATTGAATTATCCAAAGGATTGATGTTTTCTGTTAATAATGTGACCCTAAACTCTTGAATTGTTGATCAAGTTTAACTAATATTAAATTAGATATTCAATGGTAAAACACACTGCCTGATCAATGCTGCTTCACCATTCCAAATCTTCTCTACTTGCTTGGGAAAATAAATCTGGCTTCAGCTGTTCACATTACTAACAGCTAGTTTATTATATGTCGCATATGCCACAGGAATGTCGGTGTAACTTCTAGGGAGGGCTGAAACAATGATTTTATACACTATGAAAAGGAGGATACTGGCAGAGAAATCACGCACAGCAATTGCTGGGCTACTTCAGTAGAGCACCATTTTAGTTTCAAAGGAACATACAAATATACAAGTCCTTTGGGTTGTTATCATGCCATCAATTTTTTCCCTGAATTACCTACTACTTTCAAACACTCACCATGTTAGGATCATCTGTAATGACTTTGTAATTACTAAGACACAGTTTGAGGTAGAAGGAACTTTTTGACCAAAAAAAAAAAAAAAAATTCAGGACATAACAGTAAGAAACCACCTTTGATTAAAACAATGCTGAACAGATTAATGGATTATCCTAGAATCTGGTTAGAGTCTCAAGGGCTTTGTGCAGGCAGATAACTTGCTTACTGTGATCAATCACAATGTAAATTGGGGTACTTTCTGATAGAAATAAGCCTGTATCTAATATCTTTGGGCTCTGAAGAAGCTTGCACTCTTTCTGATATGATTGGTTATGTAAAGTAATGTCTGCTTTTTAGGTCCTTTAAAATAGATCTGAATCAAGCAAGGCAAACAGGCAAGAACTGAATTCAATACTATATCTAGAAGGAATTAGGCATAGGGTCAACATCCTAAAATTTCTTTGACAGAGGCGATAGGCTTTAAAGGTTTCTTTAGCTTAACATAGCACTTCTGACCCAAATTGTCTCCAAAACATGTATCCCTAAGTGCAATAGCACAGAAATGGTCTACAGTCAAAGGCAGCCACTAGAAGTGCAATATAGGTTGTGGTGAAATACCTTCTCAGATATTTCAGCAAAGGAACCTGGGCAAAAGCACTTCTGGATTGTCACAAGCTCGTCAGGGTCTGTGTAGGGGAAAGAACAGTTTGGCTTTTAAGGTATTGTTGACCTAAGAAGGAAGCACAAAAAAATTGCAAGGAAAGCTGTTATTTACCCAGGGAGGTCAACTGAATCAAGGCAATCACACTGTAATTTGAATGGAAACTTAGAAAAACCATAACCTTCCTGAGCAGGGCCCCAACTGCATCCTAGACAGCAGAGCTGCAGTGGCCAAATCTCTTCCAAACAGAAGAATGCGGTGGCCAGGTAAACCTGCCAGAAGAATGCTACAGGTAAGAAGAAAATAATTGCTGAATTGGAATCACAAACATGTACATACACACAAACTGCTTTTTTTTTGTGCACAAGTTCAGTATGCGGTAATACATGTGCAAAATGTCATGCCCTTATCTATTTAGTTACTCATTCATACTGCACTAATCACTGTCTCAGCACCTAATTTCTATGACTATAAATATTATATTATCCACACAAAAATCAGAGGTGGTAACTGAGCTCAAGCTGTGCCCTGAGGAAAATAAAGCAAATTGTGCCACACAGTAAAAGATAGATATAGAAAACCATTGCATAGACATAATTCATATTCATATTGAGGAGCACTATATTATATCTTGGATAATCACACCGTTCATTATATACTGTATGCAATAGAAATAGAAAGTGTGTCCTACACATATTGTAGCCTAAGAAACATCTTTAATTACATTTTTATTAAAACCTGTAAAATAAGAAACAAACATAGAACAGGCTTGCCTCTCAGCATGATAGGAAGAATTTACTGCTGCACTACAGAAAAAGATAGCACAGCACATGTCCGACAGAAAGGATGGACGAGCATCCTTAGGAGGAAAAGCATGTTTAAAAATACATATGAAAAATTAGTCAAGAATAACTGAAGAAACTCATGGTGTGCATACACCTGAGTTTTGGGTTGTATTCTGCTGAAGTCCTATTTAAAAACTGCAAACAGTGGCAGAAAAGAAGATAGAGAAATCTATAACCGAAGCAAACTCAATGCTGGCAACATCACACTTTCTTCCTAGGCATGTAAAAGAGAATATATTTTTTTTTTGTATGGGTACTCCATAAGGAAACAATGCTGTGTGTGATAAGTACAGATACAGAGGTATACATTTTTTGATAGATCATTCTATAATGAATGCATGGGGAATACCTATGTGAAACTGGAGGGAGAAATAACTAGATTCCATATGTAATGTGTTATAATTTCCTGCACAGAGTGGAAATCTAATGCAAGGAGCACTTTTAGAAGAAGTTGCAGTTTACATACAGTTTCTGTGGGGAATTAAAGGGAAAAAAGGCTCCTAAATTACTTTCTTAGCGGAGTGTGCACTAGATCCCTGAACTGAGAGAAAGGAGTTCTGGCTACTGAAACTTCACCTCTTTGCCACTGAGAATGTACTAGGTAAAGTCAATCATTTCATTAGCTAATAGGTGAGTTTAAATTGTATGTGAATGTACATTGCATATGTGGGTTGAACAGTACACGTTTCCCTTGATTGTTTCGCTACTAAAAGTTCAAGTCTGAATAGTACACATTGTTCACCACCACCAAGTAGAGAATGAAATATAATGATCACAATGTACACCATGGACTTACACACTGTGAAAAAGTCAATAGGTCTATACTATTGTAAATCAAGGCAGTCTACAACTCTGCCAAAATTATAGGAAGTATTTTCCAAATAGATTGTCACTTTTCTCTGTGCTGCTGCAGGCTCAGACACTTGCTCATCAGGGTTCGTTTTGAAGATGGAGAGGTTTGACTAAGTGATTTGATTAAAAGTGGTTAAAATCAAAGGTATTTCTTCCTCTGTAGCAGATGGAGTATCACAGCAAAGGGTTTCATAGAAACATAGGTTTGTTTCAATCCGTTTGACCTCCTCTCTCTCATGCACTGGATTATAAATGAAAATGAATCACAAAACAAATTTCCAAAGAACTGCCATGACCTATATGGTTTCACCTAGCAGTATGCCCAAGAAAGCTCAAAGATCTCCATTCTGCATTAACTCGGCTGTTATCTTTGAAAACTATACTCTTCCTATGGGTTTCTGTTTATTCCCTTTAGGATTCAACCATCTTTCTTCAGCCATTGTTGCTAACACAGCTCAATTTAATTTGTTTAATTGCAGGTATTTTGCAGCAGAAATTGTAATTAAAAGTAGGAACCTTGAGTGATATGATACAGCTTTCCCCCATCTGAAAAAAAAAAAATAATTCAGAAGTCTTTGACTTCACTAAGTTGGAAGCTGAAGATGAACCACATTTCTTACTCTGGCACAAAATCGACAGTATATGTCCAGATGACTTCTTTGTTTACCTATATATGTGAATATTCTTAGAGTTAAGGTGGTGTAGGCTTAGTGAGACTGTTGCTGGAACACTGAAACTTGACAAATTGCAAGGAATTTGGTAAAAGGCCACAGGAATGACTGACAATGTAGACCTTGCCTTAATGTCAGAGAAGTATAAAGCTTCATATCTTGAGTTTGTCAAAGAGAATGTGAAGGAAGCAACTTGATCAAAGCCTACAAGTGTTGAGCCAGAATATTTCTGCTTGCAGAAGGCTCTTTTCGCCTTCAGTCAAAGACTGAACTAAGTTCAGTAAATGGGAGGTAAACCCATACAAATTCCAAGTGGAATAAGCATAATGTTCTGAACACTGGAAATAATTAACTATACAAAGTTTTTACCTGGGGACGTGATAGACATCACCTGGAACGTTACACTTTATATCTTTCTAAAGGCGATGCTCTGTTGCAGAATCATTGGAAGCAGAGGATGAAATTATAGCTTCTGTTTTATGCAGAAAGTCAAGTTAAATTACCATTATGTCTCTTCTAGTTTTATAAAACTGCAGATCTACAGGAAAACAAAAGAACAGGTGGCAGTTATAAGAACAGACAAATCAGAGCAAAAAAAACAAAGCAAGCCAAGCCAAACCTTTGTGAATTCCTCTTGTTGATTATTCAGGCCACATGTTCTCTTTTCAAAATTTGCCAAATCATTTGTGCTCACGTAGGAGCCCATCATGCTCAAATAGATCACATTTCTCCACTCATAAAATAGTGACCTTTTCAACTGTTAAAGTGATTTCTAGTCAAAAGAAACAAAAAAGACAGAAGTGCCTCCCCAGCTGAGAAGCACATCAGCAACAACCTCGGTAAGACTCCTCAGTTTCTGAAAGCAGTGGTGTGCAGGGGAGTAAGATGGCTAATGGGACATCCAGCTGCAGCCCAAACAGACATTACCTGCTTACTGGTGCACTGAATGGAGCCAGTCCTCAGCACCAGTCAGTAACAAAGCTTCAGCTCACATCTCCACATTCTCCACATGCCTGCTTATACACCTTAGGTGTACTCTTACCTCAGCCTGGCTAGGCTGTCCAGGGGAAGAGGGTGAGACCACACTGGAGGTGTTACAAGTTGCCGTTTATTTAAGGATGAATCTTTTTGTCCTTACTTATAAGTAACTATCACCTTACACTTTGTTATTCTGCTCCCAGCTAAGGCAATTACCTGCACACATTGCCACTACTGGTTTGCTTGCCAAATTTGCTGCTCGTGAAAATCATAAACACAATTAGAAAACCTTTGCTTAAAGACAGCCCGGCCTAAAGGTCTGCCTTCCTCTGAAACACAAGCATGAAGACATTCTTAAGATGCAAAACCAAAAAAATAACCTAAACGTATGACACCACTGAGAATGCACCTCCATGCACACTAGTGGCAAGATTATATCAAAGGGAATTTTTTATTTTTTAATGCATTTCCTACAGACACTGTCTTCATGTTGCTTCCTCCATGCAGCAGTGTGTAGGAGCACAAGAGGATAAGGAGCATCCTGCCTGGCTCTGGGGAGTGGGCAGGTGTTGCTGGGGGAGGCTGAGGACTGCTGCAGAGATGGGGAAGGAGAGCTCCTACTCACCAGCCTGCTTACTCTGGGCTTTGCTGATCACCAGGTGAGGGATGGGTTTGTTACTTTGCTTGATTTCTCTTTGCAAAGATCTTCTTCTACTGAACAGACCTTACTACCTTTTGTTGTATTTATTTCCACTCAGTTATTCTACCAGTTTCTGTTTCAGCACGTGCCTGTGTCATGGCCAGTGAGTGAATAAGCAGAATGTGATGAACTGATGCATGCAATAAACATATGAGAAAAAAAAAAATCCCAAGCAGAATTCAGAAAAAAGCATATTCAAAAGGACATTCAGAATGGTTAAACACAGGGAAATGAGGAAATCTGCACCTGCTTTTGTCAAACTAAAGACATGCATAGTATAAATTGTGGTCTGCTTTTAGGACCCAATTCTGATTTCCCTAAAATCATAACTATAACAAAAAGCCAGGTTTTTATATAGATATATATGAAAATCCTCCAAGCATTCACCCCTTTATATGTTGCAATGTGTGCTTGAGTGCGATACTGTGTCTGAGTAAATTAGTGTCCAGGCACATGTTGTTTGTTACTATGCAAAATTGCTGCTTGTTTGCAAAAGATGTCACTGTATCTGTTCTGAGCTTTCACATCTTTACTAAATGGTTGCATTTAATTGATACTTTTCTCCAAAATGTTCAACTAATAAAACATTAATAATTATGTGGAATTAGAAGATAGCAAGGAATAGAAGATCTCAAAAATCTGAATGTCTCCCTATCGATAGCCTCAGTAGAGATCAATTTGTCAAAACCCAAGAATCACATTCAAGGTATTTAGAAAGACTATAAAGATGTTTTATGAAGATGGCATAGGGGAAAAAAGAATCCCTCTCTTATGAGCAGGGAGTTCAACTTAGAATTTCAAATTAACTTATTGTATGATGCATTATTTAATAAATGTTAGAATTAATTTTTGAAGAGTTCAATTTGCATACTATTACTGGGCCAAATGGTTGAAGAGGATCACAATTAAAGAAAGATGCACTGTTCATGTGGCTAAAAAAGAAAAATCAAATGAAGTCAAACCTTCATCATTACACAGAATAAAGGTGGCATATAACTGCCAAAAATATAGAGCTCTGTGACAGATGTATTTAAAGTTCTGCTGATATTTAAATCAGACTTCTTGTATTCTGACCCTATGCAAAAGCTCATGAACCTCTTCTAGACTCAGTTAAAATATTTTTAAAACAAAAGCTCCTAGTCTAGAAAAAAAATCCAGTGGAAGAGAACTAAGTTAGAATTTCTTTTAGGATGACATCTGAAATAAGTTTTCATCACTTTATTCATTAGTCATTTTCTGGCATTGGTTGGTTTTGTTTTGTTTTGTTTTGTTTTTATGAAAAATAAAGAGCAAAATTATTAACATTAACTTATGCTACCAGCTGTCTATGTTATACCAAAGAATGCTACTGCTACAAATAAACATTGGCATTTAGAAGAAATGAACCGTGAAAGATGGTACCTCTTACAGACTCATGGATTATTATGCTGGAAGAGTTGATTGTAACCCTCTAGTCTGACCTCCTGCATAATGCAGGCCAGAGGACTTCTCTGAATTAATTCTTGATTGAACTAGGGCATTTCCAATAGGCCTGGAGTTCAAAGGCTCCCATCGCCAACCCAAGCAGCCACCTTTTCCATGGTACACAGAGCTCTACCATGCAGATCCTAGTTTACCATGTCACCCTTGCTTTTGAATTCTGAGAAAAAGATAAAAGTAAATACTTCAAAAATATTTTTCATACTCCTAAAAATTCTTTCACGGAAAAACTCCCTGCACCAATTCTAGTCTTTCACTAAGAACTGAAAAATGTAAATCAAAATGTAGAGGAGGAAGGTAGAAGGTATTGGAATTAATGGTCCAATAAAAGACTTTAGCTATTCTCTTTTAATCTCAGCACAATTGTGCCCAGGGACACAAATCTTGTTTTGTTTTTTTTTTTTCTGACATGCAGTTTTGGAAGAGCCCAAATCCTCAGCTGCACTGGCATTTGACATCATCATGAAGGGCAGAGAGCTCCTCCTTCATCTTCATTCTTCTTGAGTCTTGCACGATTTGTCACAGCCATGAAAGGAGATTTTGGGTTCTCTGTAGAGAGATTGATGCTGAGTACAAATTAACATAGCACCTGGCAGTTCTAGCTTTGGAGTGGGACTGTAATGTGCTTGGATCTGCACAAAACAGAGCAAAAGGAAAACCATGTCACAAAGACAATGTTTGAGAGACAAAAGGAGGATAATGTGCAAATTAAAGTCATTCAGTGTCGTCTTGTCATCTTCTGTTAATCATGAGGGGCAGCATAGAAGAAAGAATAAAAAAATTGAAAGTTGGCCTACTGGTCATCAACAACTGCCTTTAGTTTTTGAACCAGGGCTGACTGGGGACAACACTGATTTGGACTTGTCCATGAAGACAGGTAGGACTTTTTTTGCGGTGATAAAGGGTGGAAAGACACTAAAGACCTGTACAGATAGGATTTCCTTGAAAACCTGCCAATCCTGCTAGGAGCTACAAAACAGTCAGTGCAAAGACCAACATTATCTCAATTTTTTTTTTAGCTTCCCTGGCTGCCTGCACCATCTTGTTGAGTTTTAGAGATACTATGCCATAATATGTAAAGCTGAGACATAGCTTGGACATGAAAACTAGCAATCATCTGAGGCAAAGATTGTGTCCATGTTAGTGGTGTGAGTAGCAGGCAGAATGGTGCTGCTGCTTGTAGCAGCAGAGAAAAGTCTGAGACAGAAAGGAAAGAGCTTTTTTCTTAGTCCTATTGCTCTTGAGTTGAAAGCTGCATCCATGAAGAGATATAAAGGTTTAGCTTTTCAACACAAAGATCTATTTCAGGACAGAGCATTAGAGATACATGTATATGGTTCTGAGATGGTAGCTAAAGTTGAGTTATTTAACTAAATTGTCCATATATCAGATGCTGAGGAAATGTTACAGAGTTAATGTCTTCGAAGAGTGGAGCTGACACACAGCATAACATTGGGATGCCAATGTCCATGGAAGCTTTATCTGGTATTGAATGTTATGGTTCATTTTATCAGAATGGTACACTGTACTCATAGTCCATGCTTTTCCCTGACTACCCATCTACTGCCAGGTCAAAATGTTGGTTATAATCTTTAAATCCCTACAAAGCTTTAGGGTCTGCAATTCTGGAGACTGCCTCTGTATTTTGTATTCTCACACAACAGTTAATCCTAGTTATGGCTGTTTCAGGTAAATGGGAAAAAGAAGCAAAGGAAGCTGTTTAATTAAGCCAGAACTCAGTTTGTTTGGGAACTGTTATATGCACTATGAAGTCATCTGTAAATCATCCCCAGCTGCAGATATCTGCCATTGACTCTACCCCACTGAGCTACTGGACTCATTTGCTTATTAGATAGTACAAACTAAACTCTATCCTACTATTTCTCTACCAGATGCATTCTCCTAAAAGCATTTCCAGTGCGGAATCATGAGGAAAACATTTCCATCACAGACTAAAGAGCTTCATTAGAGACACCTCTAAAATAAATTTTGGTTAATCGTACTGACTAACATCAGCCAGGGGAAAAAAAAAAATACTCCATGCTGAAGAGTATAAAGCTGAAAGGAAAAATGTTTTTAAATAATCTAATGTATAATATCCCCAGCTGACTATGTCAGTCACAGGGGTAGGGACCACTAATCCAGGCATATAAGCAGGATCAGACTTTGGAAAGATAGTGAAGTTTTTACCCCTTTCCGTGTATAGAAATACATCCAATAAGACAGATGAGCCAAAGGGAAGGGGGATAGCAGAGAAGGAGCAACATGTCTTTCTCAGTCTACCTCAGTATTGGAGAACTTTTTAGGAGTCCTAGAATATAAGGGTTCCTAGAATTTTCTAGGAACTGTGTCCCCTCCTCTGGCAACAAGATCTTAGTATTGGTTTGGAGGATTTCTCCTGGAATTTTTCTGGACTTCAGCAAAGTGGTTGACACTGTTTCTCACAGCCTGCTCCTGAACAAACTGGCAAGATACTGTTGTGTGGGTGGTCTGTGAGATGGGTAGGAAATTGTCTAACAGGTCACATTCAGAGGGTGACAATCAATGTTTTTTTCACTTAAGCAGGCAGTCTGTCACAAGTGGGGTCTTCCAGGGATCAATAATAAGCCCTATGCTGTCCAATGTTTCCATAAATTATCTGGACGATGGGATTGAAAGCACTCTTGTCAAGTTTGCTGCTGACACCAAGCTGAGTGGTGAGATGAACATGTCAGAATAGAGATCCATTTTACAGAGAGACTTGGAAAGACTGGAAGATTGGGCTAGCAAGGTTTTTATGAGGTTTAACAAAGACAAATGCAAATTCCTGCAGGCTAGGATCTGTGTGTCTGGGGAACGGCCTTGCTGAAGGGGACCTGGGGATTCTGGTGGACAACAAGCTGAACATGAGTGGCGGTGTGATGTTACAGCAACAAACACAAACTGGATTTTGGCCTGTATCCACAGGAGCATCACTAGCAGAGATAGAGGAATGATCGTTCCACTCAACACTTATCAGACTGCACCTGCATCCAGTTCTGGTCCTGGCAATTCAAGAAAGATGTAGACAAACTGGAGAGGGTCCAAGGGATGACCACAAAGATGATTAAGGGCCAGAGAGCCTGCACTGTAAGGAAAGACTGAAGGAATTAGGTCTTTTCTCCCTGGAGAAGAGAAGGCTCAAGGTGGAATTTCACCACACTATTCTGGTACTTAAAGGGCAGCTACAAAAAGGTCAGAGGCTCTTTCTTCACAAGGAGTCACTGAAGAAGACAAGGGACAGCAAGGGGGAGGTTTCATTGTGACATATGAATGACATTTTTACAATAAGAACAATCATTCATTGGAACAGCCTCCCCAGGGATGTGGTAGAGTCCCCATCACCAGAGGTTTTAAATATGCAACTGGACAGGGTGCTACATAATCTCATCTAGGCTCATCTAGGTTAGACTAGATGATCTTTCAAGGTCCCTTTTGACCTGGGAAATTCTGATTCTAATCAGGGCTGGTAACAAGGTTTCGTCTGAAATACCAAGCCCACCTCACGATCCAATGAGGCATATATGTGATTTTCAAGGGGCAAAAAGAGACTTGACTGTTCCATCTTATTTTCTGTTAAACTTTGTAACAGTTATTACAGTTTTCCAGTTTAAATGCATGTAGTCTGTTGTCCAAGGCCATGGTAGTATCAAAGATGTCACTCTGAGGTAGTCTTCTCTTCTGCCTCCTGATATGACACCAGTCAGCAACTTGGGTTTTATTTCTATAATGTTTGACCATTAATGAAATAAGGATATTTGATGTGTAGCTTGAAAAGTGCTACACTGGTGTTAAGAATTCGTGTTCATTTAGGTTCTGAAGATCCAAGATAAACTACAAATAGTCTCACTATAGATTGGTATGTGACTATGGATCACCATAGTTTTGTAGATTAACTTGCAGTTGCTATACAAGCAAAATCTGATAGATGTCTCATTTCCAGTGAATAAAATATGGGAATGCGTTTAGAAGGTTTCGAGCACATTTAAGCAATAGATACTTGAAAGTGTATTTTGTAGAGTAACTGTTTTATGACAGGTTATGATAAAAAAGAATCCACACAAATACACCTGTGTTAAACACTTTTCTCAAACTCAAATATATTGGCTATTTAAAACAAATATAAATAATGCCAAAAGTAATTTAACCATATTATGAACTAATTCCTTGCCAATTTTTCCTGATTGCATTGCAGCATTTTTCAAGTTACACAAACACTAAAAAAAAAGCCTCAAGAGAAAAATCCCAAAGAGCTGAACCACTATCTTTGAAAATTTATTTTAAAACCTCACATCACTCCCAAGCTAAAATCCTTGAAGCTCTGGATGCCAGGTTTCAGGCTACAGTGTTGTTTTTTTTACTATTGAGCTTTAAAATTCAAAAATGAAAGTTCATAACACAAGTAATTATACAATCTAATTATTGTGATGCCACTGGGTGCTGCTATAATTTGCAGTGTATTCTTAGATTATGAATATAAGAAATAACAACAACAAATATAAAATAAAGAAACATAAAGGTAAAAAGTGAACATTATTTCAGGGATTATCCCACTATGATAATGGAGTCTGATTCTTATCTCTTGAACTGTTACTTTACTCAACCTTTATAGATCTTTCTTCCAATAACCCTTGCTTCATACTGTAATATTAATTCATTTATTCACATTTCATTCCTCAAGAAAAAGCCATTAACACACAACAGTTCAATGTGATCTAAGGCAATCTAGTTAAAACAGATACTTTGGTAAGGTTAATTTAAAATATTTTTCTCTGTCACTAACGGACTAACAGGAATTCTGAAAGGTGTTGTTAAACTGTTAAATATCTGACTGTTGACATCATCTGAAACACTATTTGCTTTGTGCCTGAAGACTATTCAGTAGTTTAGAAGAAAATATTATTTTGGTTTTCTTCTGCTACAACAATGACTGCTGGCAGCCTCATCAATAAAAGATGTCTGTTGAGAATAAATAATCCAGGTAGGGTGTTGTCAACTGAAAGATATTGTCACCATTAGCATGGATTGCACTACCCAGTGGTGTTTCAGAGGGTTCTGGATCCAGCAGTCTTTAGAGACTAACCTCTCACAGCTATAGTGTGAGGGATAAAGTGCATTGTCTGTAAATCAAGTTGAAAATCTACAGAGTTTAACTATGTTTAGTATTTTTATCATCTCAGGTATACGTAGAAGCTTTAATTATCTGTTCGTGGTATTGACAGAAAAAGTATCAAGTGTTTAAAGCATAGGCTGGTATCAAAGCTGCACTTCTGGTTTTGGAGAAGGTATTTAAATGTACGGCTCTTTCAGTATACCCTGTGAAATGCTGGGGTCTGAACCCCGAGCCCTCGAATTAACGTTGACATATGGGTGATTCCCACAGCCCTTCATACAGAGGTGGTGAGTTTGCCTTATGGCTTCCCCCCAGGGTGCGGCCGGCCCTGCAGGGAGAGCCATAAGGGAAATGAGCCCCAGGGGTCCCGCAGTGAGTTGACAAAGGTCAGGTGTCTGCTTGGGGATAAAAGCTGGGACCACTGGCAGGGAGTCAGGAGTGTCTGTCTGTGGAGTGCACTCCACAGAGCTTCCTGGCTCAGGGCAGACCACCTGACTCTCCCTGGAGCTGGGCCCCAGTCTGCTTAAGACCTTTGTGAACGCGGGCTGATCGGGTGAGAGTTGCCATGTGGGCACCTTTCTCTTATATGTTTAACTGGCTGGTCTGGCTGTTTCCCATGCCAACTGTGGGCAACCTCGGGTCTCTGTTTGTACCACCTGTTGTGGGCCGAGTTACATCCTTTGTGGGATCGTTGGTAGTGGTGTCAATTATGTACCAGCTGATTGATCTGTTTGTACCCCCAGTGATCACTCATGGAATGTTCTTCTTGTATGCAATAAAGTCTGTGTATTGGTTCATCTTCCTGCTGGTGGTATCATTTTTGTTGGGCCTGGTCATTGGCAAAACACCCTGTGATGCAGTCCCAGATACCCAGATCTCACAGGTCTGGCTTCCTTCAGGGAGGGTGAGCTACCTCAGTGGTGCAGAGCGCTTGGCTCTGGGACCAAGATGTCCCAGGGCCTCACCTGGCATCCGGGGGTCTTTTCATTGTGACTTTTTTCATTGTGATGGCTTTTCAATTGATAGTGCCTGATAAATTAGAACAGTTGTGCCACAATCTACCATAGCAGTTGTTCTATTAGCACAACAGTAAAAACATATTTTGCCTGCCCAGCAACATGAATGAAGTTTGAAGGTAATGGAAATATGGACTATAACTGATGCTATCTTGAGACCTAGAGGATGTTCTTTCATTTCTTTTTAGATCCCACCTGTGTTGTTCATCATAGGGACACTGAGCTCTCTGGGAAGGACCAAGGAAGAAACACTGTCTCAGCTTGAATCACTGACAGCACAGCCATTACCAACACCACTGCTAGGACCTATCCCTATATCTCTATTTCTTACGTGTATTACATTACTCAGAATCTAATAATCAGGGACAGAAACTACCCGGAAGATGAGATTTCATTACAAATCTCAGAAAACAAAAGTGCAAGGTTACTAAATTGAGTTCACCTAACTTAAACATGGTTTACTATAATACTAAAAAGACAAAACAGTATGGAGATATAAAGAAGTGTGTTCTACTGTTGTGTTGGCAGACCCTAGTTTGAGGAACAAATTAAATATTTTTGAAGAATTTTAGTCATTTGTCATAGGCAAGGCAAACAGCACTTGAAAATCCAAGGTATGTATCCTATCTAAGCATTAACATGTGATTTAAATGAATTTGAATCTCCATCTCCACTATTAGTGTTCTGCATTACTGGTTTGATTGTATTTCATGACATGAATTCTGCCTTTCAATACTCTGTGCAAACCATTGCATACGTCAGAAAATCTCTGCTGCACGTGTGTAGAAGAAGGAACTTTCCACTTATGCTGAATGGCAGGAAAGAGGAGAAAATCAAAACGAATTGCATACCAATAGGGGTGCACGAGTGATATCTGATATATATTATTAAAGTCATTCTTATTTTAAACATAAACTGGAAGCAAGAGAAAAATATTTCTAATAATTTTTTCAGTATATTTTCTTGATTTGAATGATTGATTAACATATTCTAGTTACTTGTATTAAACCTTAATAACATCCTATAGAAATTAAAAATAGGGGTTATAAGTGAGATATCAATTAACATAAGAATCAATTTAATGGTAATTTAAATAGCTAACTTATAATTTTTGCATAATGAAGTGGCCTGTGGGCTTGAAGTCCTAATCATGACTAATTAATTTAAAGGATGTTACTTTTTATTATCATTGAAATGTCTGACAGGTGATAAAACATTTAGGGTTGCAGTCACAAACTTTTTACATCAACCGTAATATAATGCGACAGGTTATATAAACCCTTTCTCTGAAAAATTAATATTTAAGGAAAATAGTGTTAAGCAATTTGGATGAATTTTAGCCATCGTAGAAGTGGGTGAGTCCCGTGAAGAAATTACATCTGCCTACATGAGGGCTCAGTTTTATCCTGTTTTTCAGTAGCAACTGGATTCTGAAATTCTGGGTTTCTTTGCTAGGTATACAGAGTCCTGTTGAAATGGAGGTATATACCACTCAAGGAATTCTTGCCATTCATTTCATTCTTCCCATTTCATGCAAGGAAACTTCCCAGCCTACTAAGGTCCTCAGATTACTACCCCCTACTCTTCCTCCAAGCGGAAGGTGAAGAGGTGGTTACACATAGCATAAGAACAATTAAAAAAAATTTCAGGGCTTTGGGGTGGTCACTAAGGGAATCTGGGGCTCAGGTTATTTTCTCCAATATTTTACCAGCTGAAAGCAGCAACACTGATACAAACAAAAAGATCCAATCTATTAATGCATGGCTCTGGGGCTGGTGCCACCACCACAGTTTTGGTTTCTTTGTCAACAAGATGGCCTGCATGGCACCAGGAGTGCTAGTATTGAAGGGGAGAGACCTGTCTAGTAAAGGGAAGAGAATCCTTGCCCAGGAGATAGCAGGGCTAATTCACAGGGCTTTAAACTAGATGAGAAGAGGGGAGGGGGTGGTGATGTTAGGATTATAAGTGATAAGCAACGGGATAATATTCCAGGGCTAGTGGAATGGGAAAACGAAAGGCTATTAGTCAAAGAACACCCATGAGAGTTAAAGGGATGCCCATCTAAGTCACTAGCGTATCCTGCAGCCAAGGTGAAGTGCCTCTACACCAATGCATGCAACCTGGGCAACAAACAGGAAGAGTTGGAAGCTACTGTGCTGCGGGAAGGTTATGACATAGTTGCCAACACTGAAACTTGGTGAGACAAATCCTGTGAGTGGAGCGTAGTAATTGATGGCTACAAATTGTTCAGGAGGGACAGAAGCACAAGGAAGGGAGGCGGTGTCGCCTTTTATGTTAAGAAATTGATGGAGTGTGAAGAGCTGTCCCTTAAAAATAGCCACGAGAAGGTCGAAAGCTTAGGGGTAAAGACCAGAAGACGAGAGAACAAAGGAGATCTTGTGGTTGGTGTATATTACAGGCCACCTGATCAAAGGGAGCTTATTGATGAGGCCTTCTTACTTCAGCTACAAGAGACATCATGCTCACAAGCTCTAGTCCTACTGGGGGATTTCAACTACCCTGACACATGCTGGAAAAGCTGCACGGCGAGCTGTAGGCAATCCAGGAGTGCCTTGATGACAACTTCCTGAGGGAGGAAATAGATGCCCCTACTCAAGGGGATGCAATACTAGACCTGACAGTCACAAATGCTAGTGAGCTCATCAGAGACATCAAGATAGGAGGCAGCCTGGGCTGCAGTGACCATGCGTCAGTGCAGTTCACTGTCCTAAGGGATATGAGGGGAGTTAAAAAGCAAAGTCAAACCTCTAAATTTTAAAAAAGCAAACCTCCAGCTTTTCTAGGAGTTAATCAGTAAGACTCCCTGGGAAATAGTCCTTAGAGACAAGGGAGCGGAGCAGCGCTGGCAAATCTTTAAGGATACTTATCACAGAGCGCAGGAACTTAGATCCCTGGCTGTACCAAATCAGGCAGGGAGGGAAGGAGACCACCATGGCTTAGTCGAGACCTGCTGGCCAGACTAAAGGACAAGACTGCACAAGCAGTGGAAGCAGGGACAGGCATCCTGGGAAGAATACAGGGACACGGTTGTGTAGGGACGAGGTGAGGAAGGCCAAGGCGCAGCTGGGGCTGAACTTGGCAAGAGATGCAAAGGAAAACAGGAAGGGCTTCTATAGGTACATTAACCAGAAAAGGAAGGTTGAAGAAGGCATCCTCTCCCTGAAGAACGGCAATGGGGAATT